>NW_022639518.1:1566156-1567019 GCF_010583005.1 Odontomachus brunneus | reverse complement strand
CATTGATACTTACTTTTCAAATCTTTTCTTGCACGGTGGGATGTCATCATGTTGAACGGGCAAGTAGTAATTTGCGTGTTTAGCGTTCACCTCAGCACCGTACATTTTTTTATTTTTTTTACTGTATTCGGGAACTACCACGGAACGTCGTCTATACAGAACGATTGACGAAACCATAATCTAAATCTTACTAATATATAATAGACGAAGTCCCCCACCAACATTTTTTATCCCCTCTCTTATTCGTCTTCAGAATTGTTAACACATGTATTGATACATTTTCCGAAACTAGATAATAAATCCATGGCACAGCGTCGTAGCCAATCAATTAAGCAATCATATGTCGATGAAGCAATGTCAGCCATGATGCATTACAGCGCAAGAGAAAATGATGTGTAGTGTTTATTACTGGTATTTTTTACCAATATATTATTACCGGCATATTTATAATTTTTTAACTGATATTATCGACCCTTCGTCTTTGTCCCGTTTTAGCATATTTTAGAATATTCGAGACCTTTTGAGGAGAACATTCGGTTCCCGAAAAAAAAGAATTTTACCTAATGTATGCCTACATAGATACTTTGATAGGAAGTAAAAAGAGACATCCTTTTAGCTTTTATCTTCAACAGCTCCCCGAAAAAAGAATTTTGTATAACATTAATAATTGTCACTGAGGATTATTTCCACGGTAGACACAGGTCCTACGCTGATCCCAATCTCCAAATATTTGTACGACGTTGCAGTCAGAGCATATCTGCGTCTCAGGATACGAGCAGTATGGCACCGCATTTATACATGTTGTCGAGCGCCGTCTAATCTGGCTGCTGATAACGAATTCTCTACAGTTGTAGCAGGTAAAA
>NW_022639518.1:1564828-1566079 GCF_010583005.1 Odontomachus brunneus | reverse complement strand
TTAGATAGGGCGTGACACAAGGATTTTTAATTTGAGTTTCTTTGGAAAACTTTGGGAGGGGGGACATAGCAAAAATAGAACATATAAAATCAGGAAGATTTTCAGCGCGCGTTTAGTCCAACCCTCAGACAATGACAAACATCGAACGCGAGCAAAAAGTTCTTATTGAAGACTATACCAACGACAGCGAGAAAAAATAAAAAAGTTTTTAAGTGTGTCTGTATGCGGAATAGAAGAGCATATATGATATAGTGAACAATGGGTGATAATCTTCCAGTCGAAGAAATATTAGACGATGAAGAAATGAATGATATGGATGTGCAACCGATAAATGGCAACAACGACGAAGTGATGGAAGTGGACAACAATTTTGAAAGAATACTCGACGAAGAGTCATCCGATGAAGAAAATATACTCGCAGGTGACAGTGATTACCATAGTGATTGTAATGACCAATTTATGGAAAGAACTGACAAATTAATTCATAATTCAGAAATCAATACACTAAATGGACGTACAAAAATGTGTTGTATATATTTTTACTATTCTACAGGAGGTAGTTTAAAGGTAGTCACTTCATGTATGTTGCGAGTGACTGATTTATTTACACACATGTATGCAGTTCGGAAGCATCTAATTGAAATATATGATGCGATAGACGGGAGATTTTGCTCAGATTGCAAAGGACCACTGTTTCAAATACTTCCATGCAATTTGTGTCCTTTATGCACCTAAGGACGTCCTAAAGAAGAAGAACGGATATTAGAAGAAAGTGACTATAAAAAATCAAAACAATCAATTTGTGAAAGTGCGTTTTTGTGAAAAAATGGAAGAACTCTCTCGAGTTGAACGTGAACTGCAGGAGAAGTCCGCTCGCTTGAGTTCGCGAGACGAATACGACACGTGGGTGCAAAAGTGTGACGAGTGCCTCGAGTTGTTGGAAGAACATAGTCGGGCTAAACGACTGCGATTATCGATCGGTATTAGACAGTCATTGATTGCTCGAATCGCGCAACTCGAGGGTTTAAAAAATACGTTGCGCACACGTTTCGTTCACGCGGGTGTAGAAGACAGTACGAGAGATGCAGGACTCGTTTGGCGCGAGGTCGATACCGCGTTCGATAACCGCATATTAACCGGAATTGTCATCAACGCGAACCACATCGAACCTCGTCAATTTCTCGAGGATGCAAAGAATATGGTGCTCGAGCACATACGGGATGCAATGGAGAGACACGTAAACGTGAAAGT
>NW_022639518.1:1562907-1564005 GCF_010583005.1 Odontomachus brunneus | reverse complement strand
CTACCGATAACAAAAGAAAAATACATTTCCTTTACAAAGAACGTCCAAGATACAGCAGATAAATATAAAAATATTGTAAAATTGCGTTTCATCGATTCCTATAAATTTCTCAGCAGCAGTCTCGACAAATTAACATCTTTTCTCACTAAAGACAAGTTAAAAATTGTACGGTCAGAATTTTCACAATTATCCGTCGAAGAATTTGATTTATTGACGCGAAAAGGTGTCCGTACGAATACGTGGATTGTGTGGACAAGCTGCAGGATGTGTGTTTACTGCCGCGGGAATCGTTTTACAGTTCGTTGACGGGCGATACGGTATCCGAGAGCGATTACGCGCACGCTGCAAACGTCTGGCAACGATTCTCTATTCGAATCTTGGGCGAATATAGCGATTTGTACCTGAAGACTGATGTTTTGTTATTGGCCGATATTTTTGAAAATTTTCACGATAGCTGTATCGCAAGTTATGGATTAGATCCTGCGTATTATTATACTTTGCCAGGTTTTACGTGGGATGCAATGTTGAAACATACCGGCATAAATTTTGAGTTGCTCACTGACATTGATATGCTCATGTTCATCGAACGCGGTATACGTGGTGGCTTGAGTCAATGTTCCGGTAGATACGCGCAAACCAATAACAAGTACATGCAGTCTTACGATCCATCGAAATTGTCGTCGTACCTGATGTACTTTGACGTAAACAACTTGTACGGGTGGGCAATGTGTCAACCGCTGCCTTACGCTGAATTTCAATGGGTTACAGACTTTTCAAAATTTGATGTATCTTCAATCGCTATCGATTCACCCATAGGTTATATTCTCGAGGTCGACTTGGAGTATCCGGAAGATTTACATGACGCACACGCTGACCTACCGTTTTGCCCAACGCGTGATAAACCACCCGGCAAAAGACAGGAAAAACTTCTCGCGACGCTATACAATAAACAACGTTATGTTATTCATTATCGCAACCTGCAGCAGTGCACGCGTCATGGTCTTCGTATCGTAAAGATATACCGCGTGCTTCAATTTGCTCAATCTCCATGGCTCCGCGATTATATCGAATTAAACACACAATTTAGAACGCGTGCAA
>NW_022639518.1:1557441-1562710 GCF_010583005.1 Odontomachus brunneus | reverse complement strand
TTGTTTATTGATTATTTTAATACAATAAAATACATTTTACAATATATTATCCTTGTTTATCCATGAGTTGTATGAATTGCTAAATCCCAACCATTTCACGTAAACCTTGTCACCTTCTCTGCGTAATACTTTTTCCACCAGGTATACATCAGGGTTATTAACACGATGCAGTTCATGTTCGTAGAATCCTCCAGCGACAAGCTGTTCGCGAAAATCCTCGAGCAGATAAGTCACAGGATTAGTTATCTGTACTTTGGCAATAGTAAATACTTTGGTTGTCCAGTTCGGTGTGTAACCCTTCTCGAAGACAGTCTTGAATTTGCTAACACGTACATAATCGCCCACTTTGAATTTAGCAGGCGCTGCAATTTTTACGTTGCTGTACACTGTATTCAGGAGCTTATCGGCGATCGCGGGGGTAACATCTATAGGACGCATTCCGATGGTTCGATGTTTACACCCATTGTACTGCGATACGAGATTCGGCAGCGCATCGATCCATTTATAGGTTCCGTTGAATGTAAACATTTTCCACATATTATTTTTTAACGTACGATTGAATCGTTCCACGTCGGAGGCCTTCATTACTGAGTACGTCGAATAATGATTGATGTTGTGTTTCTTTATTAGTTTCTGAACATCTGCGTTGTAAAATTCCTTGCCTTGATCGGTATGCAAATTTTTCGGACATCTGTCTTGAATTATCTTGGTGAACACTTTAGCTACCTCTTTTCCGCTCTTACTCTTCAGCGGCACAGCCCATGCGTATTTGCTCAGCACATCAATAACCGTAAGTATATAGTGATGACCTTTGTTAAATCGCGCATAAGGACGCATCTCTACCACATCGGCTTGCCACAGATCATCGTATCCGCGTACAATGACGCGCCTACGAGGAAAATTTTTTCTCGCCGAAGCATGCAGTTCGTCCACGAGTCGCTGCTTTTCGTTTTTCCGTTTGTTAATCTTTGATGATTCCTTCACCATTATGGAATGACTTTTCTCGTGCTTATGTCTATGTGTATACTGATTTAACTGTAATATTCCATTATTTATTTATCTTTTTTCATAGATTTTTTTCTTCTACTTTCGCATCAGTATTTTTTGTCTTAGATTTATTTTCTTCTACTTTTGTATCAGTATTTTTTGTCTTAGATTTATTTTTTTCTTGTATCATATCAACTAACAGATTGATGTTTTGATGAAGATCATTCATACTCTGTATGTTTTTCGCCCTGATTACTTCCTGTTCAGTTTTCAACGTTTTACTATTGTCCTCCAATCGACCTTTCAACGTTTTAATATTCTCTTCTAGTCGATCTTTCAACGTTTTAATATTCTCTTCCAGTTGATCTTTCAACGTTTTAATATTTTCATTCACATGCTTTGCAATCTGCTCTCTCCACACTTTAAAATTCTCATCCACATAATTTTTGTGTGCAGCGTCATTGAAGGCTTCCGGCCACGTTACATGTCGTATTTTGATCCCTTTTGTATCAAAGAATTTACGGTCGGCAGATATACAAAGAGTATTATCTTTGTTCGGGATTCGACGCCGATGAGCTGCCGATATAATATTCTAGAACCTTCTGTAGATTCAATAATATTTCAGAAAATCGAGAGAACACATAACATCTATTCCGAATCTCGAACATATTTATTCGCGAGTGATATCGAGCAAGGACACGTAAACAAGCGAGTCCGTGGCGCATGCTGTATAATCATATCGCTTCGTTAAGTAGTATTTGACGTTGGCATAGCAACCTCGGCCGAAACAACGATTCCGCGAATCAACAGCCGGCACGCGCCGCGGATCCTCGCTTCGCAACACTTTATCTCCTTTTAAGAGATCAAGGAATGCGTTAATCTCACGACAATAAAACCGCCAATCCGCGCGCGACAGAGCACAACCCAACGGGTATATTAGATACCGTGCGCGGCAATTCGCAAGCTTCGCTTTCTGATCGTGGCATAATCTTTATCGTACAGACCGCACTCGTAGTTCTGAAATAGGGAGACTATCCTTTCGTGGCATTCATTCGGGCGACTCTCAACTGCTTCAGGTGAAGCAAGTTACCTCCACTACAGTCGGGTCGGCGATGCGCAAGGCTCTAACTGTCGGCTATTGTGCTCTCTCGCGTGATCGAGTTCAGCAGCGGCAAGATTTCCGACAAGTCGCGAATTGTGCGTGGGCTACCAAGCTTTTCGTCGCGATTGTTGAGACCGGCTGACAACGGAGAAGATTTCCGTGTGCGGAGCGATCCCGGCACTTTCAAGATCACGCCGACCAAGAGCGCAACCTAAATAAAGTTGTTTTGTTGAGACACCAGCGTCAGTTAATTCGTCGTCAAACCATACCATCTCCCGTTCCTCACGTCACCGGGTCTCGTGCGAAGCCGTACCGGCAATCAGACTTTGCGCTAACCAAGAACGCAAATCTGATACAATCTTGTACATATCGTTTGCTCGCAAAGTCGCGCAAACTATCAGTCGCAAATTTTGCGAAACGCTCTTCCATATATTGTTTGGTTGCAACGTCACTATCGGCTTCCGGTTGCGCTACATGTTGTATCTTGCGAGACTTTGCGTCAAAATCTTTAGCCGCGTTAAACAAAGAGCATTTTCATGTACATAACTTTCAACGTATTCATCCCATCGTTCTACAGGAACAGTTCAGGAACTGTTATTCTTTCGCGATGTTCCAAACTTATCCATCGACATTTCGACACGAGCAGTATCGACTGACTGACTCGTGTCAACGCTGCGCTGCTTAATTTATAATGAGGCCAGCTTCACGGAGTTCTTCAATAATTGATAAAATTTCATTGCCGTGAACATTGTTGCCAGCTTTACGCGAAAGTTCCAGTAATCGTAAACGATCCACCAGCTCGTTGGGATCATCCCAATACGTATCGATTTTGTTTTCGTTTAACGTCATCACATCTCGCGATACGGAGAAGCCTTTCCCTACCGCCTTATTGCTCGACATGTGTGATACCAGAGGGCTTATTATATTCTTATACTTGCACCCTTTGTTACCGAGTATAGGATTTAGAGGGTTGTAGCCGCGTCTGTGAGCATTCGTCGTCAGCAGTATACTTTTGTACTTGTGTTTGTCGGCCTCGGTGTACACGGTATCGTCGGGTATTCTCTTGAATATCAACTCGTAAAGACCCGGTGTTCCCATACATCTCTTGTTATATATCTTGTTCCATCAATGATTATATTATCGTCTCTGTCCACGTCGATGCGTTTATCACCTAGCGTCGGTTCATCATTATCGAAACGTATCCCGTAAACGTGATCTATAGTTGTATCTTTTCCACCGCTTAACATCGCTCCAAAGTATTGTTGTCCCAGGGGACCAAGGTGATCGCGCAACGTTTGTTGTCCCGCGCGCGTTTGTAACTGATGTCTAATGGATGTCGCGAGCGGCTCATCCGGGGTTTCGAAAACAGTATTCTCATCATCATCAATGGGTAGAGTGTCGTTCGATTCATGCGGTTGCTCGTATAGAGGTGCTTTCTTCGATGTAAGATATATCGGAGAATCGTCTAATCGTATCCGTTTTTTTGGTGAAGGCAATGCGAACGTATCTGAATAATCCCACGACATGTCCAATAATTTCCCACTTTTGTCATGTGCGTCTTTTCTTTTCGGTTTTGATATCGCACTCTTTGCTTCGACGTTCGTACTCACCGATGGTGTCTCAGTTTTAACACCGACGTTACCCTCTACATTAGCGGTACTTTCCGCGATTTGCTTCAGAGGTTCGACCAGGGGTTTAAAATGTCTCTCCAATGCAACATCTTCCTCCATCTTACCGGTTTTCAAAGCGTGATACTTCTTGCGAATCGATTTGCTCGTTCTCGCAATCTCCTTCGCTATCTTCTCGCGATCCTTGATGTTCATGCTACTATTGATCATCATTGATGCGCTTTCGTGGATATTGAAGCGACGTTAGAACGGTGTTGGAACGACGTTATATAGTTAGAACGACGTTGAAACGACGTAGGAACGATGTTGGAACGATGTTATCACGTTACAACGATGTTGGAACGACGTTGAAACGATGTTAAAATGACGTTGGAACGATGTTGGAACCACGTTGGAACGATGTTGCCACGTTGAAGTAACAACGACGATTGTACAACTCACAGCGTAGCAAAATCGTTAAATCCTTTCCTATATCGACCATTGTTCATAGAACTGTCCTTATCAATCACTGTAAAGCCATATTTATGTTGCCAACATTCACGACACAATGCATTAAAATCCTCATATGACATGTCAGTGTTCACATGATCGTTGTAAATATGTTTTAAGTTGGTACCATCCTGTTTGAAGAGAATCAGCAGATTTGTGTTGTCGCGTATAAGATGCTTGGGTATCTTTGCATACGTTTGACAGAGATAGAAACAGTCAACGTTCGAATGGCGACCCATAGCAAAGTATTCCTTTATCACATCTTGTTTGTCACATGCAACGTCGTCAAAAATAAAAATAGAATTAGCGAGCGCTTCTGTCGTTGGAATCACGTCGCTGTTATTGGAGAATGTAAAGTAACCAATTTCATCAATCGATGTCAGCAAATTTTCCAAATAGCGATATTTGGGCTGTTGCAATGATTTCGAGTACACATACAAGTTCTCGAAACGTGGACCGTGTGGACTTTCCAGCAAACTTATCAACACGTTTGTCTTGCCGCAGTTCGAAGGGCCGCATATGATTCCACGAATCGTGTTTGGAAGCATGTTTCCATGTCGGCGTGTCTCTTGATCGAACATTGATTGCGTTCTATCATCAAAATTTGTCACGCGTATCGCTGTCGGTTGCTTCAAGAACCGCATGTTTTCTCTGCAAGTTGCGAAGTTGATTTCGTTAACGAGTTGTTCCGATTGAACTATTTATAGGGGTGCATCATATCAAAATTGTTCAGTTTCGAAAATGTTTTTCCTACTGTCGGATACTTGTGACATTCGAAACCTAACCTCCGAACAGTTGAAATACATACCGAAGGTTGTCCTATTGCGTGGGTTTCCGACGCACATTGACGTTTTGTGGGACAGACTCCCCGAGTATATAAAGGCTGACTCAGAGGTTCAGCAGTATCGCCGGTGTCTGGAACATTATAATCGTCCGTGGCAACGAACGCACATTAACGGTCCAGCACCGTTGATCAGGGACTGCAACGAATGTCGCCGAAGACGACAAAAACAATTGGTAGAGGCCTATTAAATCGTGCGAAACGCACTTCTTATCGAGTTGT
>NW_022639518.1:1556462-1557431 GCF_010583005.1 Odontomachus brunneus | reverse complement strand
CGATGAAACGATAAAAATGCCTACCGGTGCAACCACCAACGTTCAATTGGACTACTTGGCGAAGCGCTTGCGTATCCCATTTTTTCGAGGTGTCTTTATGCGTCTTTAACGCACTCGATGTTACCGCGTATAAACGAAAGCAGTATCATAAATTTGGACGACGCTGAAGGATCTGGTACTCATTGGGTGGCGTACGCAAAGAGAGGAGAACGCGCGATATATTTCGATAGTTTTGGTAATCTTAGACCGCCCAAAGAATTGATTCGATATCTCGAAAGAGATGTAGTAAAAATTGAGTACAATCGCGCACCCTATCAACGTTACGAAGAAAGCACTTGCGGACAACTGTGTTTACATTTTCTGCAAACTGTCGATAAAACCTATTTAAATTCCTGATGTTTCGTTGCGAGAACTCTGTATTCGTTTGACAGTTCTCCGAGTATGTCACTGACACTTACACTGTCGGGCAATAGTAGCACCCTTACGGCGAGCTACTTTCCTGCCATAGATTTGAGCGATGATGATTATGAACTTGGCTTGATCACCTTTGAATCTTATCATACGATATCGAATATGAACGCATCGAACAATAAATTTTACTTTGGTGACGATGACAGGGAAATTTCAATTCCTGAAGGATCGTACGAATTGCATGCCATAAACGAGTATTTAAGACGTGTAATTTCCCAAGCAACAGTACGTACCAAAAATAATCTATATAGAGATGACAAGGGTGAATATCCTATAATAATTCGTGCCAATCATAATACAATGAAGAGCGAAATAAAATGTGCTTACAGAATAAATTTTAGTAAGCCAAACAATATTGGTTCGCTCTTGGGATTCTCATCGAATCGTATATTAGCACCGCAACAATGGTATGAATCGGATGCACCGATTAAGATTATGAACGTGAATATTATTCGTGTAGAATGCAGCGTCGTCAGTGGTGCATACAGCAACGGTACC
>NW_022639518.1:1553623-1556157 GCF_010583005.1 Odontomachus brunneus | reverse complement strand
GCGATTGAATGTCGTGAGTGCATTGAGGAATGTCTGCTCAATAGAGCAAGCATCATCAATGTACGCGAAATCGTTGTATACAAACGATACTAAAAATTTTGTGGAAAAAAACACTTATTTAATCAGTTATTTTAATAAAATTATGCCGCGAAAAAACCGCCCGCAGATCGGGTAAAATGAAAATATTCAATTGGTGGTCTCAGCACCCGGAGAGAGTTGTAAACCTTTATAAATAAACATTTTTTTAATGTATTAATGTTTCTCTTTTTATTTTCCATCAAAGTATCTACATAGGTACGCATACATTAGAGAAATTTTTTTTCGCATAGTTTTCGGAATGTCTCGAGTGCTCTAGAATATTCTGAACGGGTGAATCATGAACGGAGGGGTCACTGAAAAGAAGGAGGATCGATAAAATCATCAATTGTGTCGAACTTACATATAAATTTATATTGAAAATTAACGCTGTCTTACCTCGTTTCTGGAGCAGAATCTCGGCAATGGGGTAATGTTCCCAATTAATCGCTGAGTCGTTGATATCAATGACATAGTCGGGAAAGCGTTCCCAAATAATTGGTGGGTCATCGATATCACCAGAAATGTCGATTACCTCCACTTCTTTGTTAACTTGCTCGTTTTGGGTGATTTCTGAAATTATATATATATATATTATTAGCGTATAAAAAAGTGGTTTTAAAATAAGTCGTAATTAATATTTTACTGATATATGTAAACTTACCCACGTCGTTATCGACGTCTTCTACCGCCGTTCTTATAGGCGAGAAAATCACATGTTTGTTCGAATTTCCTATGGAAAATAATAATCATTAATTTCATATATTTTTCTAGTGTATTGTAGTTTTTATATAATTATTACGATATTTCGCTTACTTAGTATGGTTGAGTACGACCCCGATCATACCCCAGACATCCTCCATTTCCTCCCCGAAATCACGTCTGATTATGAGGATTTCCCTCACAATTTCTTGGATCCGATCGTTACAAAGTCTTCCGCTGTTAAACAGCAACACGAGTAGCATGCTGCTGCATTCGCAAGCGAAGATATAAAATAAATTATAGTTTTCCGCGTCGTCGCTTTCCGATACGCGAGATAAATATTTCTCGCGATCGATATTCGGGTCCGCGTAAGAACCCGCGATGATACATTCGCGCACTAGACACTTAATCGCGACATAGTATTCACGTGTTGTGTTGTCGAGGTCTGTACAACTTGTGTTTTCGAAAAACAAAATTCTTTTTTTTGGGAGGGGCTGTTGAAGATAAAAACTAAAAGGATGTCTCTACCCAGTATCTCTATGCATTAGATAAAATTCTTTTCAAGATCGAATGTTCTCCTCAAAAGATCTTTCTGGAATATTCGAGAATATTCTAGGCGCGCCGGTGGCCGGAGAGGGGGAAAGGCGAGTGGGTGGCGCGGCCCGCTCGCGAACCGCTGCCAACAGGAAGGGGGGAGGGAGGAGAAGGCCGCGAACACGTCGGGGAGGATTGATGAAACGGTCAATTATATCGATATTATGTTAAAAAAAATATGTAGAAAGATATGTCGGTAAAAACAGATCGCAGGGTCAATAAAAATTACCAATTATGTCGGTAATAATATGTTGGTAAATAAATATGTTGGTAAATATAAATATGTTGGTAAAAATATATATACGTTGGTAAAAAATAAATATGTTGGTAAAAATACCGGTAATATGTCGGTAAAAAAGAAATGTCGGTAAGTCCCCTCTCCCGCGTGACGTCAGCCGCCGCGCCCTCAGTTCTCCTCGCCCCGCACCCCCCTCAGAGGACCAGGGTTAGAACCCCCCTTGTATACCTATAATTGTGTATAATTATATATAATTTTATATGATTATATATAATTATACATAATTATGTATGGACAAATTTCATACATAATTTTGCATGAAAAATTTTTCATCGGGTAATGTACAGGGCTCACATTCTCGAAAATATATCGCATACGACATTTAATGAAAAGCTATAGTAAACGTAACGTATGAACTATAGCTTTTCACGAAATGTTATATGCGATATATTTTCGAGAATCAGGGCCCAGGACAGCTATGGCAGACGAAATTACAGTTATTTTGTACGCAGGGGACATTTCTGAACATTGCGAGATCATTACATTATGATTTGAAGGGCTACATAAAAAAAAAATAGTGAAAAATACGATTTGGTCGTGGTGACGTATATCTACCGAGCGATCCGTTTAAGATTTTAGCGTGACTGATTAGCTTACACGGCGCTTCGAAATGATTGCAGTGTGGAGTGGAACGGGGCTTCTCATTATTTTGGTACAGATGAGCGGTATTGTAGTTCCATGTATATACAGGGTGTTCGGAAAGTACCGGGACGCCCGAATATCAGGAAAAATATAAGTTTTACAAAAAAATGTTTCAGACAAAAGTTGTGGCGTTTAAAAAGATGTATTTACTGATCACATCAGTTTGACCTTGGGTTGCGTAGCGAAGGTCAGGTCAAGGTCACATTAATTTTTTTAAATGGAA
>NW_022639518.1:1551676-1551857 GCF_010583005.1 Odontomachus brunneus | reverse complement strand
ATATATATATATATATATATATATATATATATATATGTATGTATGTATATATATATAAATATTATTTTTTTTGTTTTAAATATATAAGTTGTGACGTGGCAGCCGTGGAGGCGCCCGTCTCAAGAATCCCGTGTCGATTAGTGGAAAGAATGTTTATCGCGTGCCGTGTCGCTAACGGTTT
>NW_022639518.1:1539640-1551238 GCF_010583005.1 Odontomachus brunneus | reverse complement strand
CGACGACCCCAGGACAAGGGGGGTAGCGACGAGGGAGGATCCACGAGGATACGTGATCCTCCCAGCGCCGATCAGCTGACAGCCTTACCGCGACTACCGCCGTGAACAGCCGTCATCGCTTTACCGTATCGCGCGTGAAAGAGAGAAAGTGAGAGAGAGAGAGAGAGAGAGAGAGAGAGCGAAGAGAGAGAGAGAAGTGAACGAGTGCGGGGAGAGGGAGAGAGAGAGAAAGAGAGCGACGAGAGAGCAGGAACGAGCGGAGCGAGAGAGAGTGAGCGGAGTGCAAAAGGACCGGGAGAGAGAGAGTGTGAAAGAGAGGACGGAGAGAGAGAGACCGGGAAGAGAGCGGAAGGAGAGGGAGAGAGGACCGCTACCGCTGCCGCCACCGCTGACGCCGTCGCCGACGCAAGGGCTGTCACCGAAAGTGTAAGACCAACCATCTGCTCCGATTGTAATTATACCGCGTCTCGTATCGTCGTGTCTCGTCCGCGGAGTGGTCGCGCGGATAAAGAAGGCTCGCCCGAGGAGGACGTCCTCGGGCTTATTGTACCGTTTCGCGTAAAGTATCGTCTCGCGAACTATATTCTCTCGCGTGTATTAACGATCGGGACGAGAGAGAGTCCCCGAATAAACTTCTTCTTGTTACCGTTACCGAGTTTAGTGATTTCGCCTCCTAACCCATCCCGTCTCCGACTTAAAATAAAACGAGCTACCGGTCCCGACGGTTCCGGGACGCGCATCTTTTGTGATTCTCAGTTATTATCGCGTTTATCGAGGTGGTGCGGCCTTTCCGTACCTGGCGCCCAACTCTCGCGAAAATCTTTGTGGCGTGTCCGGGAGCCGACGGCAATTTGACGACGAGGCGAACAGGCGACTGTTTGCCGTCGCTCGCGAGAAGTTCCGCTCGCGAGTATCGTCGCAAAGTATTACATAACGCAGTTTCTCTCTCTCTCTCCCCCTTCTATTCGAAAATAATATTATTTTATCGTTTTAATTACTATGTATGTATATTCCTTTCATTATTATATTACCCACATAGCACCAACATATTTCAGAAAGCTTTCAAAAATTTTTCAATAAAATATGAAACATTTCAAAGAAATATTTCAGACATGTTTTATATATCTGTAAGATATATAAAATATCCGCTATGATGTACTATCTGAAAAGTATCTTAAACATTACTGAAATGTTTAAAAAATATATGGGAAATATTTCAGGTATTTTTTTTAATATACAGAAACTATTCGTATTTTAATATTTAGAAACTTCGTAAATGTCACAGCGTTTGCTGATTTTACTTGAAAATTTTAGACTGATATTCCAATATTACATCACATTTAAAAATTCTCACTGGCACTGATGGGAGTCGAACTTGGAACCCTGAGGCACCTCTGTATTATAAGTCTGTTGCTTTAGACACTACACTACTTCTTCGATCGATATAAACATCTTATATTTTGTCTATATGTATTGTAATTAACACAGTAATATAATTTTTGGATAATATGATATAATAAAATGATGTAATTTTAATAAAAATAGTATTTTTCGTACTTTTATTGTTCATTTAATCCTCAGGTAACGAAATAAGGTCTACAAAATCCGATACAATCCATTTCGTTATCTTTAAACTTTTATAGTAAAATGTTTTTATTTTTAACTGTTATGAAATAGATAAGTTCATAAAAGACTATAAACTTAGAGTAATTATAAAAGAGTACAATGAAAAAAAAAGAAAAAATCCACGTAACCATATAAAATTAAATTAAATTAATTAAATTTATGTATAAATGTATAGATCAACGTTTATTGTAAGCGATTTCTGAAATATTTCAGTGAAAAAGATTTTGATGATATGTTTCACAAAAATTTCTGAATTATTTCAATGTTATATTTCAAGATAATTTTAAATTATCTTTCGGAAAGCTTTTTGAAAGATGTTGTGCTGTGTAGGTATGTATCTATTTTCCTTTCATTATTTATAAATATTTTAATAACTTTTAAATAACTATATTACATTCAACAGAATAGGTATGTCAAAGGGAGCGTTCCGATAGACCACGGTACGATTGGACATAACCAATCGATGATAAGAATTTTCTAGTGAATTACTAGGTCGAACCAATCATTACAATCTATGTCCAATCGTACCGTGGTCAATCGAAATCCACTCATGTCAAATGTGAAATATGTTCTGCAGACTACTCAGACAATACAAATGCCAAAAATCGAATTATAAGACGTCTTTAAGACATCTTTAAGATATCTTATAAATTTGTCTTAAAGATTTTTTAAAGACGTCTTATAATCCAATTTTCAACATTGTGCAGTCTGTGTATTGTCATATATTATATCATAATTAATAATATATAAAATATTTTAGACTTTCTGTTTCAAAATATTTCTGTTTTGTATATTTTATTAGATTTATTATATATTTTTATTAAATTTTATATTAGGTGAGCAACTAAGTTCTCGCTGTTTTTTTTTTTATGAAAATGCAACTTTATTGTGAAAAAATAGTTACAAATGAATCATTCAAAGTATTGCCACATCGCTAGCCACAACTTTTTCCCATCTTTCTGGCAGAGCTCGAATACTGTTAGGTAAAAGCGTTCGTCTTGTGAGGCTATCCATGAATCAAGCCATTTTTTGATGTCTTCATATGAGCGGAACTGCTGATCAGACAGACTATGTGCCACCGAACGGAACAAGTAATAATCGGACGGCGCAATATCTGGGGAATATGGCGGGTGGGGTAGGACTAGACCTTTGCGCCGCCGTTTGTCGCCGCCGCCGCCGATAAATTATTATCCGCCGATTTCGCCGCCGCCGATTTTGAAATTTTCGCCGAACACCGCCGCCGCCGCCGCCGAAAATTAAAACGGCGTGTCGAAACGGCGTGCTGCTATAGGTGTTCTATCAATGTTCTATATACATTGGTTGAAGTATATTATATTGTGTAAAGGCCTTCACACACAGAATTCCGTAACGACATAAGACGTAACCGTAAGGAAATCGATCAATCATAATTGAGTGTGCATTCCCACTTGGATGCATTCAAGTTGCACACTCAATTGTGATTGGTCGATTTCCTTACGATTATGTCTTATGTCGTTACGAAATTCTGTGTATGAAAACCTTTAATCATGAAAAACAGAAGAACGTGATTCATAATCTTACGGGATTCTTGGGCTATAGAACGCAATAGTAACATACAACGTGCATAATCTGCTTTTAAGCGGTATCTTCCGCAAGTGAAAAGAAGTGCAAAATTGGTGCGTTCATGAATTTTGCGTGTTTTTGTTTATATATGATTAAATCAACACATTTATCAAATCAAAAAATCAATATTAAAAGATTCTTTAACTCTCACGAACAATCTAAACAAAATAAGTTTTCAAAAATTACTGATATAAGAAAAGAACTTTTTGATAGCATAACCATCTGGTTTTGCAGAGATTTTATCTCATTTTATGAAATTGAAAAAGATGGACTAAAAGATTTTTTAAAAATACATGGTATTGTACAAAATGCATCAGATTTGCCACACTACATTATCTCGTAATTCACTTTCAAGAGTATATGATGACTGTGTATTTGCTGTTAAAACAAAAATAAATGAAGATAATCCAAGTGCAATTTCATTAACTATAGATGCATGGACTGATAATTATCGTCATATTCCATTTATGACGTTTACTTTACATTGGATATCACCTACAGAAACACAGTTGAGATCATGTACATTACAAACAAGCTTTTTACCACATCCTCACACAGCAGATAATATTGTCGAAGAATTAAAAAAGGTGCTAACATATTTTAATTTAAATAACAAGATTATAACTCTCGTAACTGATGGAGGAACAAATATGATTAAGGCTGCAAGAGATATGAAAATCGACAGGGTATCTTGTGTTGCACACGGACTTCATAATTTAGTGATGATAGACACTCTGTCCAAATTACCAGAAATTAATAGTTTTATAGCTAAAGCTAGAACTATTATAAAAATTCTTACTTTTAAAACTCAAGATATTGAAAAAGCAAAAGAAATTATGCAACAAGAGCAAATTAATAACATACTTGATAATGCTGAAAATCTGGAAGAGATTTTGGAAGCTGATGCAAGATTTGATTCCACACTTTTCAGTAATAACGAGCATTCATATACGCAGACTTTTCCTTCATTTACGACATCTTCAGGATTACATAAAGATGTATCAACCAGATGAAATAGCACATTAGAGATGTTGGCAAGTCTACTTAAAAATAAAGGTAAGCTGAATGCTAATGCATGTAAAATTTGTATCTAAATTTGAATATTTAAACTTATAAAATGTTATTTACAATAATTTATTGTTTTATCTTAAAATTATATTTAAGTTAAAAAATATAAATATAAATATTACTAAAGAATTTTTTTTATAATTTGTTCTAATAAATTATATTTTTTATTTATAATATATAGCTATTAAATATATACAATACAATTTACATTAATGTATTTATATATGCCTTATATATAAAATAATACATTAAGTCAAAAAAATATTTTTTTATAGTAAAATTGTAAATTTATTGTTTTACAACAATAATATCAAACTTTCTTTATCAGTTGTGTATTTTTTATATATTTGTTAATATCTTTTTATTTAAACATAACTTAAATAATATAATTATATAATATAATATAATTAATTATATAATATAATATAATATATAATATAATTAAATATAATTTATTGTTTAGAAGCGATAATACGCTGTTTGGAAATGAATAAACGTTATGATGCAATTCCTACAGACTATGAATGGAAAAATATGGAAGATATAGCAAACTGTTTAACAAGTATTAAAACAGCAACAGAAATTCTTTCTGCAGTAGAATATCAAACAGTTAATCTTGCACTGTTATTTAGGTTTGTAATATATTTTTGAATATATAAATATAGTTTTATATATTTACATTTATTAAAATTTATATTTTCAAATTTTATAAATATAACTTTAAACATAATTTAATTCAAAATTTTTCAGGGCAGAAATTGAAAGCCATATGTGTGTGAATGAAAATGATTCAATTATAATAAAAATTTTTAAGGAAACTATTTTACAAAATTTGAAAAAGCGATTTCCTATTCACGAAACTCATGTTTGCGGAGCACTTCTGGATCCAACTC
The DNA here is from genome assembly GCF_010583005.1 of Odontomachus brunneus. Taxonomy (NCBI): domain Eukaryota; kingdom Metazoa; phylum Arthropoda; class Insecta; order Hymenoptera; family Formicidae; genus Odontomachus; species Odontomachus brunneus. Next base: position 1,546,049 of record NW_022639518.1, on the reverse strand, counting down.
TTCAAAACCTTAAGGGTGTTGCGGAATATCTCACAGACAAGCAACAATCTCCTGAAGAATTTTTAGTATATATGATCCACAAAATGGTTCCTTCAAATATTAGAAATAAGCAGGTAAGATTATTTTTATTTTTTAGTTATTAAGTTATTGCTAAATTTACACTGCATCTGATGTCTGACGTACGTCTGATGTGTAACATCAAACATCGGATGCAGTGTGAATCCAGGCTATGTTTTAAATCAGATAATTTAAAAAAATGTTTGCTAATAAAACTTATTATTTGATTGAGTTATATTGTTATTATAGAAAATAATAAATATAACTAAATATATTTTTTGAATAAATATATGTCTATTTTTAATTATTAGTTGCACAAAGATTAATTTATTTTTTAATTAATTAAATTAATTTAAATTGATTTTGATAAGTATTTATAATATGAAGACTTACAAAAATCTAAATTTAAATAGAATATAGATTAAATTATACATTGATATGTACTTTGTATTTGCAACAAGTCAATTGCAATTCTAAGTCAATCATTAAATATAAGATTATTGTTTTTATAATATAATTAGATGTGATATGATATAATTACTTATGTTTAAGCCTGTGAATTTTATATAATAGGTATCTTATAAAAAAGCAGAAACTTACTCTAGTAATAAAACGTGTCAGCCTCCTGGAGTTAAAAAATTACGATTGGAATTAGCTGCAAAACACACAAGTACTATTGCTCTTGAAGATCCTATTCTTATTAAAGTTAAAAAATATTTACATATATCAGAATCTATTGAAGATCCTCTAAAATGGTGGAATGAAATGAAATTGTCGCTGCCAAATTTATATAAATTGATATGCTGCATTTATGCCATACCAATCACAAGTTCGGCGTCTGAGCGTGCGTTTTCTTCTGCAAGTTTACTTATTACAGCAAAGCGTTCTTCATTAAAACCATCAAAATCTAATAAAATTTTATTTATTCATGATAATTTTAAATTAATAAAAGATATATATTTAAAATCAATAAAACAAAATAAGTTCTAAGTTGTAATTTTTAAACATTTTTGCTTGGCATATAACGTTTCAAAATTGAAATAAATATACGTTATATGTTAAGCATATACATTTTTTGTTTAGCATACATAATGTTTAAAAATAATTATATAAGTTGTGCAATTTAATAAAAGAAAAATCTTTTATTTGTAAGAAGTCTGATGGTTAAAGACTAATTTATATTTTATTTTTATGAAACAAATGTATATTTTATTTTTTTGTAAACAAGTTTCATATGTATGAAGTTTGATAGTTGAAGTAATTTATATTTTATTTTTGTTATATGTGATAATACATGTGATATTTAATACTATAAAATAATTGTTATTTTATAGTATTTTTTCTTTGTAAGAAGATAAATTGTATTTAATAAATTAGTAATCGTATTTTAAAACAAGTACTGTATTTTATCTTTATAATTTTATAATCTTATTATATGTACCCAGACAACACGCATGTGTTTAGATATGTCTAAAAAAAGAATGAAAGACGTCTTTTTATAGACGTTTTTTAGACTTTTCCAAAATACGTCTTAAATACATTTTTAAAATTTCTATTTCAGATATCTTTAAGACTTTTTACAAAAAGACGTCATAAAGACACTTTAAGACACTATCTAGATATTTTTTTTAAGATGAAATAATTTATCTTTCAGACGTTAGGCGCTGATGGCGTTAATAAGATGGCGCTAATGAGCAGCGCTTATAAATTTTCTAAAAAGGTTTAATCATAAAATGTGCTATAGAGCTCGAGATACGAGCTGAAGGCACTGCGAGATATCTTGCAACAGCCTCCAACCGGTGGACGAATACCAAAAAAAAGAAAAAGTTTAACGATAAAGGGCGACTCATAACCACAGTTATAACTTCGATGTAAATCGTCGTGTAGGTCTCTGGGAATAATTATAGCTGAGCAATTACTAGGACAATCTATTTGACTTGGTGTAAAACTATTTCAATGCTTAAGGAAAGTTTTGAGCTTGATATTATGTGATACTAGCAAATATTTGAATGTCTTGCCAGAGAAAACAATTGTTATCACATTTATGAAGTATGAATTTATCTTTTGCACGTTATAATTTATAATAATAAATTTATATTACAATGTTATTATGTTTATTTATACTAAATTAATTTGTTCAATTATTTTAGAATTTATTTTTATTTAAAAAAAGATATATACCGCCGTTTGTCGCCGCCGCCGCCGATAAATTATCATCCGCCGATTCCGCCGCCGCCGAAAGAGAAAATTTTCGGCGAATCCGCCGCCGCCAAGCTATTTTACCTCATACGCCGCCGCCGATATAAAATAAAACGGCGCATAGCTCTAGGTAGGACTTCCCATTTGAGCGTTTCCAAGTAGGTTTTAACGGGTTTGCCAACATGAGGCCGAGCGTTGTCATGCAGTAGAATCACTTTTTCGTGCCTCTGCTCGTATTGTGGCCGTTTTTCGCGCAGTGCTCGGCTCAATCGCATCAATTGAATTCGATACCGTTCCCCAGTGATGGTTTCGTTCGGTTTCAACAGCTCATAATAAATAACACCGACCTGGTTCCACCAAATACACAGCATAACCTTTGCAGCGTGAATATTCGGCCGAGCCGACGACGTAGATGCATGACCAGGCAGTCCCCATGACTTTCTTTTCTTTGGGTTGCTATAATGAATTCATTTTTCACCACCCGTCACGATGCGATGAAGAAAATCTTTTCTTTTTTGCCGCTGGAGCAGTTGTTCACAGGCGAAAAAACGGGAGCGGTGCACTTGGACACGGTGCATTTGGACACTGCCAATCACAGCACCGTGTGATTAGAGACATTTGTAGGGTCCCTTGGAACAGCGACTTGCGATTGGACTGTGTCCAATCACAATTGCCCCGTGTCCAACTGATATACACCCGAAAAAACGACGCTCAACGTCCCTTGGCTTCAAATCATAAGGAACCCAAGTTCCTTGCTTTTGAATCATTCCCAACGCATGCAATCGCTTGGAAATGACTTGGCGGGTAACTCCTAATGTTGAAGCAAGCTGTTCTTGCGTTTGGCACGAATCCTCATCGAGCAATACCTCCAATTCAGCGTCTTCGAAGGTTTTTGGCCTTCCTTCACGCGGACGGTCATCAACATCGAAATCACCGTCTTTGAAGCGACGAAACCAATCACAGCACGTTGTTTCACTTAGAGCAGCATCTCCGTAAACTTTTTGGAGCTCTCAATGCGCATCAGCTGCCATTTTCTTCGAATGAAATAAGAAAATCAACACTTCCCGCAAATGACGATTATTTGGCACAAAATCAGATATTTTCACACAACCAAAAGTATATGACGCCAAAACAAAATCACTAACGTGTCAAAGCGGTTTGTTTACCATATGTCTAAGCTTGGTTCATGACGTTTTGGATATGTCAAAATCGACCAGCACTTACTGCTGGAGCCATCTATTGACAAACAGCGGGAACTTAGTTGCGCACCTAATATAAAAATTTTAGTACTGTGACGTGGCAGCCGTGGAGGCGCCCGTCTCAAGAATCCCGTACCGATTTAGCGAGAATGTTTTTCGCGTGTCGTGTCGCTAACGGTTTTTCGAGACCTTCCCGAATATCGCGTTCCGTCGAATGTTTATTGTGAAGATTTAGAACAAAGCGAAGAAGCGATTTTTGCGAGCGGAGCAGATGCGAAGGTCAGCGCGTCCCGAATTTTGTGCCCCTCGGCGTCCCTTACCGGCCACCAGGACGAGGAGCGGAGGACAACGAGGAGCGGAGAACCTCGAGGAGCGAGGATGCAGCGGACGACAACTAGCGAAGCCCTTACTCAGGTGAATCGCACTCTCGTACTTTGGTGATTAAAATACCTTCTGTATAAAAAGTACCGGGAATCGTTAAAAAAAACACAGAATATTTTATTTATTCATCAAAATTTATTTTGTCGCCTTCAAAGTAATCCCCATCGTTTGCAATGCACATGTGAAAACGGCGAAACCAATCTTCCATGCATTTCTGGTAGGCCGATTCTGGTATGGCCTTCAGGACCCGCTGCGAATTCCTTTTGATGTCATCAATCGATGAAAAACGAGTACCACGGAGTGGCAATTTCAGTTTCGGGAAAAGAAAGAAGTCGCACGGTGCCAAATCAGGCGAATACGGTGGATGGTCGACAGAATTGACCGAGTTTTTGGCCTTGTAATCGGCCACAATCGTGGCTCTGTGCGCTGGCGCATTGTCATCGTGTAAAATCCACGAATTGTCTCGCCACAATTCGGGCCTTTTTCGCCGGATATCAGTGCGTCGGCACACGAAATTTCGTTTGCAACACAAAATTTGAGGCACACTCTTTGTTCGACTATTTTTTCCATGGTAAAATTCGCAGAGCAACACTGAGGTAGACTTGTTTGGACAGCTGCCATAAACAAACTAGTTGACTGATCGAGCTCAAGCTCCGGTTGGTAATGAAGGAAGGTAGTGCCAATCTAAAAAAAAAAACTTTTTACCGCTACCTCTTCCGCGGTTCATTTAAATGACAATTTCCCGGTACTTTTTATACAGAAGGTATATTATCGCGGGTTATCGCGCGCTCAGCAATAGCGAATATTCTATCGCTGAGGAATTACCGTAGCTATAACGCAGTATCGCGCTTAGACGGATCAGCTGTGTTTACTTTTAGCGAAGCAGCCGTCGTGAGAAACCCGGCAGAAAAAAAAACGGGAGAGCCGAGAGAGACAACAGGCGAACTCCCGATGACAACAGTGTCTCGAGACAAGATTACCGAAATCTGCCGATTCTCGACGACCGACCACCCCAGGACGAGGAGGGCGGCGACGAGGGAGGATCCGCGAGGATACGCGATCCTCCCAGGAAAAATCAGCTGGCAGCCTTACCGCGACCGTTGCCGCGCACAGACAAAGCGATTTACCAGATTACCGTGCCGACAGTGCGTGAGAGAGAACGAGAGAGTGACGAGAGAGCGAGGAGAGTGAGATAGCGAGGAGAGAGAGAGGACAGTGAGAGAGCGAGAGAGAAAGAGCGGAGAGAGAGAGAGGATCGTCGCCGCTCCCGTCGTCGCCGACGTCGCCGCCGACGCAAGGGCCGTCGCCGAAAATTGTAAGGTTGACCATCTGCTCCAAAAATTTATTTGTGTGGCGTATCGACCCGTCTTGCATCGTGTCTCGTCCGCGGAGTGGTCGCGCGAGTATGAAAAGGCTCGCCCGAGGAAAGCCCTCGGGCTTCGCGTGGCGTTTCGCGAGCAGTACCGCTTACCGAGGAGCGTTACCGTTAAGCTTTTATATCGCGGGTTGAATATCGGGACGTGCGAGAATCCCCGAATAAATGTAATTCTCAGCATTAAAATCGAGTCAAGTTGATTTCGCCTTCTCCTAACCCATCCCGTCTCCGACTTTAATTTCATAGGAGCTACCGGTCCCGACGGTTCCGGGACGCGCGATTTTTGCGATAATTATCGACTCTCGCGTTTATCGAGGTGGTGCGGCCTTTCCGCATCTGGCGCCCAACTATCGCGGGTATCTTAGTGGCATGTTCTGGAGCCGACGGTAATTTGTCGACGCGGCTAACAGGCGACTGTCTGCCGTCGCTCGCGAAATTCCGTTCGCGAGTAGCGTCGCAGTACATGTCTCAAAGAAATGTTTTATAAGAAAGAAATGAAAGGCAACAATCCTAGAGCACATAGTTACGGGCCTGCGGCCACACTTCAGACAGAGCATATATCTTTCTCTGTCGATCCTCCTTGCACGCGCTATTGTCACTCTATTAGCATAAGCTCTATGAGTATATACGACATGGAGTATAGGTATGCTGTACTCGCAGTACAGTAGATGAGAACGCAACCCAAGTGTACAATGAAGTGTGATATCTGACAGTTTTGACAGTTCCACAACAAACTGTATGCAGAAAAGTCGAACGTGTGAAAATGATATATGATGGACGGAGGAAATGATATATGAAGAATTCACACACACCGTCTGGAGCAGAGGAATTATATGTAATGTAATTTTTTTGCCATAAAACATAAAGCCAGAGGCGTCAATTCAGACGTGAGCTGCAATAATAAATATTATACATGAATATTGCAATGTAATTGGAATATATAAAAGCAGAGGCGTCAATTATGACGAAAGCTGCGTAACAGTAAAAAAAATGTAGATCCATATTGCAATGTAATTAATACGTGGATATGTACAATAGAATAAAACCGTTCAAGCATGTTCTCTGATTTGAGATAGTGAATCATAAATATTGTTAAATGTATATTGTAATATAATTAACTGCTTACAATAATAGCTGAAACCAGAGGCATCTATTATGATGTGAGCTATTTAGAAATAATTATTATAGATCACACACA
>NW_022639518.1:1538360-1539400 GCF_010583005.1 Odontomachus brunneus | reverse complement strand
TTACCCTTACTTATTACACATTGATAGAATTTATTACTATTATTCGTTATCCATTGAAAACATAACTACTGTAATACATAACTTACCGTAATGGTTACATAAAAGTAACGAATCTTTATAATTTCGTAATTTTTTCACAAAATTGCGAAAAGTTTTTTAGAATTTCTTTTTGGCTATTCTATACACATTCTATATGTACGAAGAAACGTTAATTTCTTGTAAAAGTTACGAAATTATTCGTTATTGTTATCTAAAAAATGTAACTGCCTCAATGCGCTACTATTACTACAGTTTTTAATTAAAATCTCGGTCGAAAGTCGGCTAAAATATATCACATATATTGTTCTACTTATATTTGCTGAACTCTATTTTACGTGTCTTCAGATCTCGAGTTTTATACTCGGTCTATTCTTATCATATCAATGAAAAGTATTAGGCACGCATATATGTGGCTCTCGTTTGGTTACATTATCCTTTCTCTACGACTCATGCAGAGAGCAGTGTTAGGATCTATGTAACGACGATCGTCACACAGATCGACAAAGCGTCTCTGCGTAAGCGGAAAGAGAACAATGCTGCATCTTAGATCTGGCAACTCTGCGCTGCGTGCGTGGAGTCGAAATTGTATTATTGATGGGACCGCGTCGAACATACACTGCTATCTAGCGTCTGTCCTAAACCGACGCGTACTACATTACCGACGCTTTCGAAGTTCGCGATCGCGTTCAGCATCCCCTTAAGTCATCAAAGGAAATTAAAAATAAATTGCATCTTTCAGTAAGTGCACGTACAGTTCGACGAAGACCTCAAGAATGCAATTTAAATGAACTGCTAAGAAAGTTCCATATTTAAGTTTGAAGAATGTAAAGTGCAGATTACAATTTGCAAAAGACCATTTAACATGGAGTGGTCCAAAAGGAATAAAAAAATGGAGAAATGTCTTATGGTCAGACGAAACTAAAATAAATCTAATGGGATCTGATGGAAGACGTTATGTAAGAAGGCCACCAAATCAGGATCTGCTACCTAAATATATTGTT
>NW_022639518.1:1532761-1538350 GCF_010583005.1 Odontomachus brunneus | reverse complement strand
GAAAGAACTACAACAGTTTTTAAAAAAAAGAAGTAGCCTTTATTCTTTGAGCAGAAAAGAATACGCCGGGAAAACCGTTTTCTCTTAGCCAAAACGTCCGCACGATGCTGAAGCTGTCAAGAGACTCCCTTCAGCTCTCAAAACAAACAGCACACCGACCGTTGCTAAGGATCACTTGTAAACCGCGGATTTCAGGAGCGACATGAATACGGCGCCTCGATGCGCCCGCAACACTGCCTCCCTTCTTCTTTTAATAGTTATCCCGACAATTAAGCGAACATGCCCCACTTCCTCCATTTTTCGGGACATTTTCCTCGTCCTGACCTCAGTTGCTGCTGCAAGTTTTTTTTGAACTTAGAATTCTTAGCCGAAGAATAATGAGGGCTTAATTTTCTCGTAGAAGATTCAAGTCGCTTTATGTTTCCTGCTCTCCTCCTCCTCTGTCTTCCGGGAAGTCTTCTCTCGTCCTGACCTCAGCTGTTACTGTAGGTCCTCTAAAACTTTTACTTCCCATTTGAAGAAACAGTGAGAGCCTTGCAGAAGATCCATCGAGTCGTCTTCCAATTTCCCAGCTACTTTCCTCTTCGTTTTCGATCTTCAGACAAGGGGGGGGGGGGATAACTATTGCGAACCCAAAGATTTCCTAAAGGAAATCACCCCAAGTCCCCACCTTGGTATTTACCCTTCGCTTAAAGCGAAGGCCTGCAGGAAAAACCGCAACCAAAAACCCGTAGACAAGGTGGACTTCTGTGTTGAAACTAAAGCTGAAGATTCTTCCCTTATAGAAATATCATACTAAGAATCATTGATAATTACTTATTTTCAGTATTAAAAATACTGGATAATAAGTAATTATCAATGATTCTTAGTATGATATTTCTATAAGGGTTGACCAAAACTTGTTTTTACATAACCAACTGCAACAAAATTAACACAAACAGAAAAAGAAAGCTAATTCTTTATCACTATAACTTTCTTAAGACTAGGCCTTTATAGAAATATCATACTAAAAAATACTGAAAAAATATTAGTGATTAAATATTACCAGTAATTCAGTAATTTTTTGGCCAGTACTTAATTTCTGATGAATACTGATAATAAAATCACTGTTAAATATTGATAGTAATCAAATACTGAGAATTATTATGCGAAGGTGAAAAATGAGAAAAACATAATGTTTACAAAAATATACTTATATTCCTAATTTTCTCATGTTTCATAAACTACTAAATATCGAAGGTTGTCAACACATTCCAAACTTTCGTAAATCCTCCTGCGATAATTTCGATCCCAAGCGGTATACCACTGGTCACCAATCCATGTCCTGACTCCGTTAAAGTGTTGCTTAATCTGACGATCGAGCGGCACGCGGTGATTCCCAATGACTCCAACAATATTCTTGCGATTAATGCATATATAATGTATCCTTATAGTGTTCACAATATATTATAACATACCTAGCAAACATCAAATAATAGTTACATAATTTTTATTTGTTGTTTATTGGATAATTTGCTGATAGATATTGAAACAATGTAACATTCGATATGCGATGAATATTGATGTAATGTAGTGAACCAGTAATAATTACTTTTACATTTTTAACAAAATGTTATAATAATTAATCCAACAAAAAAAATTAAAAAATCCAAGAAAATCGAAATTAATCAAATCGAATTACTAAATTTTGAGAGAAACTTTTAAAAAATATTATTTAAAACAATAGAGTTGTTTCATAAAATGACATGGTTTCTTTAAACGAAATAAAAGTTTATTTTCATCATTTTAAAATGATATTTCGTTTAAGAATATAATATTTTAATGAAATAAAAAAAAATCACAAAATTAAACAAGTACGAATATTAAATCTAAAGAAAGTATTTTCTCCGAAAAAATGATATAAGAAGTATAAAAAATATGCAATAAGACAAATTAATGATTGCCACTAACGAGTGCTATTCTAAGTACTATTCTATATGTATTGTTGATGTAAAACATTACTGAATTTGAAATACCCTTACAGAAATATCATATTAAGAACCATTGATAATTACTTATTATCCAGTATTTTTAATACTGAAAATAAGTAATTATCAATGATTCTTAGTATGATATTTCTATAAGGGAATAATATGTTTTTAAGACGTTATACAGAAACGTCATTAAGATGTTACAAAAAAGACGTTTTAAAGACGTCGTTATTTAGTCACTTGACGTCATTCGACCAGTTATGACCAGTTTTTTACGTCATTTTGACGTGAGTCTGTTACTTGGGCTGATTATTGTGTCGTTCACCTTACCCACTGCATCACTATCACTTTGATTGAGAGACGCTTTATATTGTGTACTGTGACGTGGCAGCCGAAGGGCGCCCGTCACAAGGGCGAGAGAACTCCGCTCGTAGGATTTCGCGCATACAGGAAGGGGGGTGCATAGAGCGCCCGGATTCTTTTTCGTGATTAACGTCGACAGCTTTTCGCGGTCATAGCAAGCGAGCGTAAAGGGGGGGTTTAGTGTCAACGCGAATGCGGTCCCGCAAGTAAGATGGTCAGCGCGTTCCAAGAAAATGTGCCCCACCTCACCTCGCCGACCACGAAGGGAGGAAACCACAAGACACCGAGGGACCCAGAAGAAGGAAGAGACGTCATCGGTCTCAAGGAAAGTCGCCGTTTAAATGGTACGTGGATAACGGCACTTTAACCCTCGTACATAAGAACGTGTTACCGTTCCGATTTCGGCTGCCGCTGGCGATGTTTGTTTACAGCACGCTGTTAGACGTGGGACGGAAAGGTGCAAAGAGACTCACAACAGAAGACGAAGATCGACAACAAAGCAGGTGCCACGAAAACAAGGAAATCCCGGCGAGACAGGCTAGAGAGAGAGAGAGAGAGAGAGAGAGAGAGAGAGAGAGAGAGATGTAGAGAGAGAGAGAGAAAGAGAGAGGAAGGCTCGCCGAGAAGAGAAAAAGCAAGAACAACGAGTGATCGAGAGACTTGCCCGCGATCGATTAGCGAATTGACACGATTCTCTAGAGATTACCGTGACTCTCGAGATCTCTTTGGATTACCGCATTTGGAGCCGACCGACACGATACCGGTTGTCTTTGTGCCGTATTCTCGCCGGCGTGGTATATCGAGGGCGAACTCATTTTGTGGGAGATCTCCGTCGCGAGTGACCGACCTCCGACCCAGAGCGAGCCAGGGTCCGCCACGAAGCTGCAGTAATTAAGTGAAGACGAACAGCGATAGGCGAGGCGACCGACCCGGAGTGGAGGCGAGAAGGAGTCCGACTTTTGTAAAACCTCTCATTTGTTGGTGTGTTAATGTCGTGCACTTATCGTATCGAGGCGGCCGCATGCGGAGTGGTCGCGCGAGAACTATAATAGAGCTCCGAACCGGGATTAGAGTAGTTCACTAATGTATGGACGCGTGCGGGATATCGAATAGCGTACGGAAAGTGCATGTAACGATCGAATAAAGATCCATACCGAAAGCACGATTGCCTTTTTCCTCGGCTTCCACCTACAGCGAATAAACCCATCCCTACTCCGACTGAAATTAAAAGAGAGCTACCGGCCCCGTTCCGTTCCCGCGATATTGAATACGGACGATAATTTAGAGATTTTGGTGAATAATAATTAGTGAGGAGGTGCGGCTTTACCGCACCTGACGCCCAACTTCCGTTGGTGAGTTCGTTTCGAGATCCGGGGACCGCGGTAATTTGCCGACGAAGCGGACAGGCGACTGTCCGCGGGTATCGATAAGAAAAGTCGTCGCAGTACATATAGTATATCCATATACGAAAGCATATGATTTATTTAAAAGAAGAGAATAGATTCTTTTAAAGTATATGTTTTAAAAAATATATAGAAAGTATATTTAAAAAATATTTACATGTTTTAAAAGTAAGTAAAATAAATTATTTTGTAAATTTAAATAATTTGTTTTCTGATAATAAAAAAAACTTTAATTTGAAACATAAAAAAATACTTTTAATATTAGAAAATAATTTATTCAGATTTATAAAATGATTTACTTGTATTTTATTTACTTTTAAAACAAGCAAATATTTATTTAAACAGTTTTTACATTTAAAAACACTAATTTTCTCCTTGTAAAGAAATCATTTGTTTATTCTTATATATATAGATATTTTAAATCAAAGAAATCACTTTTTTTATTTGTAAATTCATAATTTTACAGCTTATTTTACAAATTAAAAAAAATATTTCTTTATATTTATTATATATTTTCTAAAATTTAACAAATATTTTTTTAAGTTAAGAAATTATATATAACAAAATATATTTATTTCATTTAAAGAATTTTTTTCTAATGTACATTACCAATTTAAATTTCGATTTTCTTATTTCTTTATTAATTTAATAATTATAAATAATTATATTTATTTTTTTCATGTGCAATATTTATGGAAATATTTACAAAATATTAATTTTTTGTTTACAATAAATATTATGGAAAATATTTAGATATTCAGATATGTTCGGGAATGTGCTAATTACTAAGGTTATTGGTTTTGGATCAGGAATAGAGGAGAAAATAGATTGACTGCTAACAGTTTGAAATTTGATATCACGCACTTTATTCGATTGTGGTCAATATTCGATTTGCCTATTTGAAAATCCAGATCTAGACGAACGGTGGATAATGACGGTACGGAACAAACGGAAATCTTGCCCTTGACCTAACGTGCTGCTCGCGGACGCGACGGAAATCTTGGGCAGAGCTATAGACATTAGCTCCGAACGCGACGGAAATCTTCTCGCGGCGGGACGTACGTAGCAGCGATCAAGATCCGAGCGCGAGGGCACGACACACCGTTAGCCAGATCGAATCGATGCGAATGTCCGAATAATCGGGAAAGTCGGAATCCGTGATGCTATAGACGGTTAGAACGGCAGTTTGGTAGTTCGACAGAAGAACGGCGCAACGCGGAACACAAGTCTTTGTTATTGATTTCGTGTCACAAATCAAAACGAAACACGACAACAATACACCGTTTAATAAGGAAAACGAATATATATTCCGATCGGCATAAAAATGGGGGGTGCGCGACGGATCCTACTTGACGCACGGCGCACACGAGTAATCGAAAGAAAGGATCGCGAATGAGGATCCGCGAACGCGACTTTCAACGCTTCGCTTAGATTATCAAATTATTAGCCGATTCCGGAACAAGATATTTCTATATTTTAATAATATTTTGAATATAGATTTTCATAATTTTTTCTCTCTCTTTATGTATATACGAGGGTGGTCTGAAAAGTTTCCGACCTAACAAAGATACAAGTCATTTTTTCTGAAAATTGTTTTTTATTTTTCAACATAGTCTCCTTGTAAATCTACACACTTCTCCCAGCGATGCTCCCATCTCTGTAACCCGTCGAAATAGTACTCGGCGTTTTTCTCTGCAAAATAATTGTTCACGAAGGTGATTGCCTCTTCATTTGACGAAAATCTCTGTCCTCCGAGCGCAATTTTTAGATGAGGGAACAAAAAGAAGTCGCTTGGGGCTAGATCTGGTGAGTAAGGTGGATGGTCAAGCAGTTCAAACCGTAATTCGTGGATT
>NW_022639518.1:1526096-1531267 GCF_010583005.1 Odontomachus brunneus | reverse complement strand
TATATATATATATATATATATATATATAATATTTTAAAAAAGTAATTCAAAATAAATATTTATAAATATTTATCTAATAACTTACTAATATTGTATGTTGTCTGGGTTAATACTTTTAATCTTAACAGTACTTTGCGTAAGTATTTCATCACTTAGCAAAGTATTATATATTAGTTGCGACGCTACTCGCGAACGGAATGTCGCGAGCGACGGCAAACAGTCGCCTGTTAGCCGCGTCGACAAATTGCCGTCGGCTCCCGGACACGCCACTAAGATATCCGCGATAGTTGGGCGCCAGGTGCGGAAAGGCCGCACCACCTCGATAAACGCGAAAGTCGATAATTACCGCGAAAATCGCGCGTCCCGGAACCGTCGGGACCGGTAGCTCTTAGTAGGTTAAAGTCGGAGACGGAATGGGTTAGGAGAAGGCGAAATCACTTGACTCGATTTTGACAATAGAAGTTACGTTTATTCGGGGGACTCTCGCACGTCCCGATATTCGGTACGCGATATAAGCTCGTAACGGTAACGCTCCTCGTGAGACGGTACAGTTCGCGAAACGCTACACGAAGCCCGAGGACATTTCCTCGGGCGAGCCTTTTCCTACTTGCGCGACCACTCCGCGGACGAGACACGATACGAAAGGGGTCGACACGCGACACAAATAAATTTGGAGCAGATGGTCAATCTTACAAGTTCGGCGACGGCCCTTGCGTCGGCGGCGGCGTCGGCGGTGACGGCAGCGGCGGCGGTCCTCTCTCTCTCTCCGCTCTCTCTCTCTCTCTCCCTCGCTCCGCTCCCTCCTCGGTCGCTCTCTCGCCGTTCGCTCTCGCTCCGCACTCTCTCTCTCACTGCTCTCTCCCTCTCTATCTCACGTCACTCTCTCGCTCTCTCTGACGCACTGTCGGCACGATAATCGAGTAAATCTCTCTGTCTGTGCGCGGCAATGGTCGCGGTAAGGCTGCCAGCTGATTGTTCCTGGGAGGATCGCGTATCCTCGCGGATCCTCCCTCGTCCTAGGGTGGTCGGTCGTCGAGAATCGGCAGATTTCGGTAATCTTGTCTCGAGACACTTTTCGTCTCGAGACACTGTTGACATCGGGAGTTCGCCTGTTGTCTCTCTCGGCTCTCCCGTTTTTTTCTGCCGGGTTCCTCACGACGGCTGCTTCGCTAAAAGTAAACACAGCTGATCCGTCTAAGCGCGATACTGTGTTATAACTACGATAGCTTCTCAGCGATAGAATATTCACTATTGCTGAGCGCACGATAATTCGCGATAATATATTTTAACCACTAAAGTACGAGAGTGCGATTCACCTGAGTAAAGGCTTCGCTAGTCGTCCTCCGTTGCGTCCTCGCTCCTCGATGTCCTCCGCTCCTCGTCCTGGTGGCCGGCAAGGGACGTCGAGGGGCACAAAATTCGGGACGCACTGACCTTCGCATCTGCTCCGCTCGCAAAAATCGCTTCTTCGCTTTGTTCTAGATCTTCACAATAAACATTCGACGGAACGCGATATTCGGCAAGGTCTCGAAAAACCGTTAGCGACACGGCACGCGACAAACATTCTCGCTACATCGGTACGGGATTCTTGAGACGGGCGCCTCCACGGCTGCACGTCACATAGTATTTAAATATTGATAATGTTCTGCGTAAGTATTTTATCAATAGACGAAGTATTACATATCAATATTTAAATATTGAAATCAATCATAAGGTAGGATTTGTAACATTAAATATTGAAATACTTGAGTACTAAAAGCTGTATTTGAATCACAGAATATTACTAAATACTGAACTTTTAATACTGAAAATAAGTAATTAATCAATGATTCTTAGTATGATATTTCTATAAGGGCTGTGAATTGCCATAAACCTTTTCCAATTGAAAAAGCTGTCTTCTCTTTATTCTCAAGACGCAGCTTAACTTGCCAATATCCACTTTTAAGATCTAAAGTTGAAAACCATGAGTTTCCCGACAACTGATCAATAGTATTATCGATATGCGGAATAGGAAAAGAATCTTTAGTTGTTATCAAATTTAACTTTCTAAAGTCCACACAAAAACAAATCGAACCATCTTTTTTCTTAACCAAAACCGCAAGAGACATCCAAGGACTCTGAGAACTTTCTATAACCCCTTTCCTCTCCATTTCCTTAATAATTTTATCTACATCTGCACGTAAATGAATAGGAACTCGACGAGGAACTTGTTTGATTGGCTGTGAATTACTTAACTTGATCTCATATTCTAAAACATTTCAATTTCCAACTACGATTTCTTCAGAGAAAATATCTAGGAACTCAACTAAAATTTCCGCAAAAGATTTTTTTTTAGAAGAACTCAAATTTTCTGAATCCCGTATAAATAACTCTAACAAAAATGAAGGAATAATGTTTTCATTTTCAATTCGAGCACAAACAAAATTTTTCTTATCATTTTTTAACTAAGAAAAGCCTATAACTGAATGAAGACAAGATTCGACTTCTGTAAACGATAAGAAATCACTACCTAAAAGACAATCTTCTTCCATATCTACTTCAAACATAGACAATTCTACTGAAAGTTTCCCTAAATCTACTTTCATGCTCGCTTCCCTTATAGAAATGTAATACTGATAAGTAATAATTTGGCCAGTGATAATTACTGTCGTTCAATAATTTATTACTCGTACGAGTCTTTTAGGTCAAGAAATATTCTCGCACGGGAATTGAACCATCAAAAGTATCCAGTTTTAATTTGAGACCCAATCCTATTCGTGTCCCAGTCTCTCCCGAAACGTTTTCTCTTGTGAAAACCATATTCGCTCTCTCATCCCGATTCGAAATATTAATGGGGAGGACTTAGCTGAGAATAGTGACGACGCTGCAACTCATCACACCGACGACGCACTTCTACAAATTCTTCTCGCATCCATGTCCGTTCCTCTCGCATTTCCCCGAACTCACGCAACAACGCTCGTTGCATTCCTGTTCAGCTTCCCTCGAAGAAGACTCTAACTTTTGTATCCCTTCCGGTTCCGGAAAATGCGACTTTCCTTCTGCGGAAGCCGACACTAAAGCTGCCGCCTGACTTCGAGTCCTCACTGGAGAATATACCAACGCCATTCCCTTTTCTTCTTTCTTTCATCACACACGAAAAACACACACGACCGACCCGAATGCTTTTCAAGCTCTACTGAATGTTTTTTTTTTTTTTTTTTAATATATCCCGGACGAGCCCCCAAAATGTTACACTCGCGAGCACGGGGGAAAGAACTACAACAGTTTAAAAAAAAAAATATAGCTTTTATTCTTTGAGCAGAAAAGAATACGTTGGGAAAACCGTTTTCTCCTAGCCAAAACGTCCGCACAATGCTGAAGCTGTCAAGAGACTCCCTTCAGCTCTCAAAACAAACAGCACACCGACCGTTGCTAAGAATCACTTGTAAGCCGCGGATTTCAGGAGCAACATGAATATTGTTACGGGCCTCGATGCGCCCGCAACAATACTATAAAGAATGTCAAACATGGCGGTGGTAACATAAAGTTATGGGGAGCATTTCATGGTACGGAGTTGGTCCAATTTATTGGATTAAAAATACCATGGATCAAGACGAATATGTACATATTCTTGAAAATATCATGCTGCTCTTTGCGAAGGAGAACATGCCACTCATATGGAAATTTCAAAATGACAACGATCTCAAACACACTAGTAAAAAAACAAAGAAATTTTTTGAGGATCATAAAGTGTCTGTGATATCGTGGCCTTCTCAATCGCCGGATCTCAATCCAACTGAGAATTTGTGGAAAGATTTAAAGATTGCTGTTTCTAAATATAAAATCCGAAATCAAAATAACTGTGAGAAATAATATAAAAAGAATGGATATCTATATCTACTGAGCGATATCGCAAGCTTATAGAGTCTATGCCAAGACGCTGTGAAGCAGTAATTAAAAATCGTGGTTATACGACAAAATATTAATTATACAGAATTGATTTAATAACGAAATTTTTGTTAACTTTCAGTTTAAATGTTCTAATGCCATTTTTCATACTATGGCCCTATTATTATGACCAAAGAATTTATTTCATTTGTATTGGTTCATTAATTCTATTAGTTTGATATAAGTTGCAATCAAATAAATTTGTTATTTTAGTTTTTCATGTTTGAAAAACAATAATATGATGAAATAAATTTAATACAAATTTAAACTTTAGTATATTTATAGATGATTGTTGTTTTAGTTTCCTATTGGCTCTATTTTCATGACCACCACTGTATCTCTGACTTCTCTTTTATTCTATAAAATATTTCAAATATAAATAGTTTATTTTGTGATTATACTAAATAATATTATAAGAAAATTATAATTAGTACTTCGGCTGCGCATATGGGGATAATAAAAAGCACCTCCCAGATAGCACGATGAATTCTTTAAGTGTTTCTAAAGTTTTCTCCTTTCCTGAATTGTACTTCCTTAGGAATTCGTGGAAAAATACTATGAGAATGATTTAGGAAGTTACATGCACTATGATTGAAGTTCCTCAAAACTTCTTAGAGTATTCATATAGAATTACTTCAACTCAAAAAGATTTCTTCGGATTTAATAAATTTTATTGTATCCACACAAAAGAAAGATCAGAAACTTTGGCCGGAGGTACTGCTGCTCTTGTGTGTATCTGTAGATGTTCACTTTTAATGCCATATGAGATAAAAAAAATCAGACTCGGCTAGGATCGATCTTCCGCTTGCTAGACAACCGCTCTTTCCACTGAGCTATTTAAGACTTCATGTTTGAGACACCCCTTATAGAAATATCATACTAAGAATCATTGATAATTACTTATTTTCAGTATTAAAAATACTGGATAATAAGTAATTATCAATGATTATTAGTATGATATTTCTATAAGGGATCTATATACCTAAAAATGATTCGTTGATTGACGTCAAAATAATATCAAATTGACGTCGGTTTAACGATTTCAACCTCTATTTGATGTTATTTTGACGTCAATCAACGAATCATTTTTCGCTGGGTATTATACTGTTAAAACTGTTATAACTGTTATACTGTTATATATCCTGTTCTAACCGATTCAAATGTAAGTAAAGCGCACTTCAAATGTAAGTAAAGCGCACTTTCAAATATGTAATTCAAAATTCAAAAATAAATAGTTTTCAAAT
>NW_022639518.1:1518795-1526086 GCF_010583005.1 Odontomachus brunneus | reverse complement strand
TATATATATATATATATATATATATATAATATTTTAAAAAAGTAATTCAAAATAAATATTTATAAATATTTATCTAATAACTTACTAATATTGTATGTTGTCTGGGTTAATACTTTTAATCTTAACAGTACTTTGCGTAAGTATTTCATCACTTAGCAAAGTATTATATATTAGTTGCGACGCTACTCGCGAACGGAATGTCGCGAGCGACGGCAAACAGTCGCCTGTTAGCCGCGTCGACAAATTGCCGTCGGCTCCCGGACACGCCACTAAGATATCCGCGATAGTTGGGCGCCAGGTGCGGAAAGGCCGCACCACCTCGATAAACGCGAAAGTCGATAATTACCGCGAAAATCGCGCGTCCCGGAACCGTCGGGACCGGTAGCTCTTAGTAGGTTAAAGTCGGAGACGGAATGGGTTAGGAGAAGGCGAAATCACTTGACTCGATTTTGACAATAGAAGTTACGTTTATTCGGGGGACTCTCGCACGTCCCGATATTCGGTACGCGATATAAGCTCGTAACGGTAACGCTCCTCGTGAGACGGTACAGTTCGCGAAACGCTACACGAAGCCCGAGGACATTTCCTCGGGCGAGCCTTTTCCTACTTGCGCGACCACTCCGCGGACGAGACACGATACGAAAGGGGTCGACACGCGACACAAATAAATTTGGAGCAGATGGTCAATCTTACAAGTTCGGCGACGGCCCTTGCGTCGGCGGCGGCGTCGGCGGTGACGGCAGCGGCGGCGGTCCTCTCTCTCTCTCCGCTCTCTCTCTCTCTCTCCCTCGCTCCGCTCCCTCCTCGGTCGCTCTCTCGCCGTTCGCTCTCGCTCCGCACTCTCTCTCTCACTGCTCTCTCCCTCTCTATCTCACGTCACTCTCTCGCTCTCTCTGACGCACTGTCGGCACGATAATCGAGTAAATCTCTCTGTCTGTGCGCGGCAATGGTCGCGGTAAGGCTGCCAGCTGATTGTTCCTGGGAGGATCGCGTATCCTCGCGGATCCTCCCTCGTCCTAGGGTGGTCGGTCGTCGAGAATCGGCAGATTTCGGTAATCTTGTCTCGAGACACTTTTCGTCTCGAGACACTGTTGTCGTCGGGAGTTCGCCTGTTGTCTTTCTCGGCTCTCCCGTTTTTTTCTGCCGGGTTCCTCACGACGGCTGCTTCGCTAAAAGTAAACACAGCTGATCCGTCTAAGCGCGATACTGTGTTATAACTACGATAGCTTCTCAGCGATAGAATATTCACTATTGCTGAGCGCACGATAATTCGCGATAATATATTTTAACCACTAAAGTACGAGAGTGCGATTCACCTGAGTAAAGGCTTCGCTAGTCGTCCTCCGTTGCGTCCTCGCTCCTCGATGTCCTCCGCTCCTCGTCCTGGTGGCCGGCAAGGGACGTCGAGGGGCACAAAATTCGGGACGCACTGACCTTCGCATCTGCTCCGCTCGCAAAAATCGCTTCTTCGCTTTGTTCTAGATCTTCACAATAAACATTCGACGGAACGCGATATTCGGCAAGGTCTCGAAAAACCGTTAGCGACACGGCACGCGACAAACATTCTCGCTACATCGGTACGGGATTCTTGAGACGGGCGCCTCCACGGCTGCACGTCACATAGTATTTAAATATTGATAATGTTCTGCGTAAGTATTTTATCAATAGACGAAGTATTACATATCAATATTTAAATATTGAAATCAATCATAAGGTAGGATTTGTAACATTAAATATTGAAATACTTGAGTACTAAAAGCTGTATTTGAATCACAGAATATTACTAAATACTGAACTTTTAATACTGAAAATAAGTAATTAATCAATGATTCTTAGTATGATATTTCTATAAGGGCTGTGAATTGCCATAAACCTTTTCCAATTGAAAAAGCTGTCTTCTCTTTATTCTCAAGACGCAGCTTAACTTGCCAATATCCACTTTTAAGATCTAAAGTTGAAAACCATGAGTTTCCCGACAACTGATCAATAGTATTATCGATATGCGGAATAGGAAAAGAATCTTTAGTTGTTATCAAATTTAACTTTCTAAAGTCCACACAAAAACAAATCGAACCATCTTTTTTCTTAACCAAAACCGCAAGAGACATCCAAGGACTCTGAGAACTTTCTATAACCCCTTTCCTCTCCATTTCCTTAATAATTTTATCTACATCTGCACGTAAATGAATAGGAACTCGACGAGGAACTTGTTTGATTGGCTGTGAATTACTTAACTTGATCTCATATTCTAAAACATTTCAATTTCCAACTACGATTTCTTCAGAGAAAATATCTAGGAACTCAACTAAAATTTCCGCAAAAGATTTTTTTTTAGAAGAACTCAAATTTTCTGAATCCCGTATAAATAACTCTAACAAAAATGAAGGAATAATGTTTTCATTTTCAATTCGAGCACAAACAAAATTTTTCTTATCATTTTTTAACTAAGAAAAGCCTATAACTGAATGAAGACAAGATTCGACTTCTGTAAACGATAAGAAATCACTACCTAAAAGACAATCTTCTTCCATATCTACTTCAAACATAGACAATTCTACTGAAAGTTTCCCTAAATCTACTTTCATGCTCGCTTCCCTTATAGAAATGTAATACTGATAAGTAATAATTTGGCCAGTGATAATTACTGTCGTTCAATAATTTATTACTCGTACGAGTCTTTTAGGTCAAGAAATATTCTCGCACGGGAATTGAACCATCAAAAGTATCCAGTTTTAATTTGAGACCCAATCCTATTCGTGTCCCAGTCTCTCCCGAAACGTTTTCTCTTGTGAAAACCATATTCGCTCTCTCATCCCGATTCGAAATATTAATGGGGAGGACTTAGCTGAGAATAGTGACGACGCTGCAACTCATCACACCGACGACGCACTTCTACAAATTCTTCTCGCATCCATGTCCGTTCCTCTCGCATTTCCCCGAACTCACGCAACAACGCTCGTTGCATTCCTGTTCAGCTTCCCTCGAAGAAGACTCTAACTTTTGTATCCCTTCCGGTTCCGGAAAATGCGACTTTCCTTCTGCGGAAGCCGACACTAAAGCTGCCGCCTGACTTCGAGTCCTCACTGGAGAATATACCAACGCCATTCCCTTTTCTTCTTTCTTTCATCACACACGAAAAACACACACGACCGACCCGAATGCTTTTCAAGCTCTACTGAATGTTTTTTTTTTTTTTTTTAATATATCCCGGACGAGCCCCCAAAATGTTACACTCGCGAGCACGGGGGAAAGAACTACAACAGTTTAAAAAAAAAAATATAGCTTTTATTCTTTGAGCAGAAAAGAATACGTTGGGAAAACCGTTTTCTCCTAGCCAAAACGTCCGCACAATGCTGAAGCTGTCAAGAGACTCCCTTCAGCTCTCAAAACAAACAGCACACCGACCGTTGCTAAGAATCACTTGTAAGCCGCGGATTTCAGGAGCAACATGAATATTGTTACGGGCCTCGATGCGCCCGCAACAATACTATAAAGAATGTCAAACATGGCGGTGGTAACATAAAGTTATGGGGAGCATTTCATGGTACGGAGTTGGTCCAATTTATTGGATTAAAAATACCATGGATCAAGACGAATATGTACATATTCTTGAAAATATCATGCTGCTCTTTGCGAAGGAGAACATGCCACTCATATGGAAATTTCAAAATGACAACGATCTCAAACACACTAGTAAAAAAACAAAGAAATTTTTTGAGGATCATAAAGTGTCTGTGATATCGTGGCCTTCTCAATCGCCGGATCTCAATCCAACTGAGAATTTGTGGAAAGATTTAAAGATTGCTGTTTCTAAATATAAAATCCGAAATCAAAATAACTGTGAGAAATAATATAAAAAGAATGGATATCTATATCTACTGAGCGATATCGCAAGCTTATAGAGTCTATGCCAAGACGCTGTGAAGCAGTAATTAAAAATCGTGGTTATACGACAAAATATTAATTATACAGAATTGATTTAATAACGAAATTTTTGTTAACTTTCAGTTTAAATGTTCTAATGCCATTTTTCATACTATGGCCCTATTATTATGACCAAAGAATTTATTTCATTTGTATTGGTTCATTAATTCTATTAGTTTGATATAAGTTGCAATCAAATAAATTTGTTATTTTAGTTTTTCATGTTTGAAAAACAATAATATGATGAAATAAATTTAATACAAATTTAAACTTTAGTATATTTATAGATGATTGTTGTTTTAGTTTCCTATTGGCTCTATTTTCATGACCACCACTGTATCTCTGACTTCTCTTTTATTCTATAAAATATTTCAAATATAAATAGTTTATTTTGTGATTATACTAAATAATATTATAAGAAAATTATAATTAGTACTTCGGCTGCGCATATGGGGATAATAAAAAGCACCTCCCAGATAGCACGATGAATTCTTTAAGTGTTTCTAAAGTTTTCTCCTTTCCTGAATTGTACTTCCTTAGGAATTCGTGGAAAAATACTATGAGAATGATTTAGGAAGTTACATGCACTATGATTGAAGTTCCTCAAAACTTCTTAGAGTATTCATATAGAATTACTTCAACTCAAAAAGATTTCTTCGGATTTAATAAATTTTATTGTATCCACACAAAAGAAAGATCAGAAACTTTGGCCGGAGGTACTGCTGCTCTTGTGTGTATCTGTAGATGTTCACTTTTAATGCCATATGAGATAAAAAAAATCAGACTCGGCTAGGATCGATCTTCCGCTTGCTAGACAACCGCTCTTTCCACTGAGCTATTTAAGACTTCATGTTTGAGACACCCCTTATAGAAATATCATACTAAGAATCATTGATAATTACTTATTTTCAGTATTAAAAATACTGGATAATAAGTAATTATCAATGATTATTAGTATGATATTTCTATAAGGGATCTATATACCTAAAAATGATTCGTTGATTGACGTCAAAATAATATCAAATTGACGTCGGTTTAACGATTTCAACCTCTATTTGATGTTATTTTGACGTCAATCAACGAATCATTTTTCGCTGGGTATTATACTGTTAAAACTGTTATAACTGTTATACTGTTATATATCCTGTTCTAACCGATTCAAATGTAAGTAAAGCGCACTTCAAATGTAAGTAAAGCGCACTTTCAAATATGTAATTCAAAATTCAAAAATAAATAGTTTTCAAATAATGCGATTGAGTTTGTTAGAACTATATATGGATTTTAGAATACAAATTATGAATACAAATTTAAGGATAAAATATATTTATTATTGATACAGGTGAAAATTGTATATATCAAAAGTTATTTTAACACCAATTCCCTCTCTTTGCCCTATTATATAAAACTATATAATTAATTCCACAAAATATAAATAACTGCGAATAACAATAAATTAAACAATTTATATATAAATATTTAAATTAATTATTATACACTCACTGGCATGTACTGAATATAGGCGCAAAAAGTAATTGCTATAAACAAAACATTTGTAAGGGCTAAGGCAGATGAACGAGACATAAGCGTCATAGTCGTAGACGTAAAATAAAGCAGAGAAAAACGTAAACGTAAATCATGAAAGGCTATTAGCCTTACGTTTTCCTCTGTCTTACTTTACGTCTACAATTACGTCGCTTATGCCCTTATAGAAATATCATACTAAAAATCATTGATAATTACTTATTATCCAGTATTTTTAATACTAAAAATAAGTAATTATCAATGATTCTTAGTATGATATTTCTATAAGGGTGTCTTGTTCTCTGTCTTAGCCTTAATTCCTCATGAATTTTCAAAGTGTTCTAGGAATTAAGTTGCGAAGTTATTGAAGATTGTAATACGATTGTAATACGGCTGTTTGATAAGTCAGAGACTTTTTGAATTTCCCGCGCAGTAACTTTAAATGCAACACTGCTGCCGTCAACCGCCATCTATTAATAGACTACTGTTAAATGTTGAGCAAGCTGCGTCATTTAGTTTGTGTTTGACAGCCATTGAAAGCAGACAACCTCGTGAATTGTAACAAAAATGGAAAAAAGTGAATTTCGTGTGATGATTAAGCATTATTTTTTGCGTAAAAAAACCATCACTGAAATCAAGGAAAGACTTGATAAATACTATGGGAACTCTGCACCATCAATTTCAATGGTTAAGAAGTGGTTTACTGAGTTCCGTTGTGGTCGTACCAGCACAAGTGACGCCGAACGTTCAGGTCGCCCAAAAGAGGTCATCACGCCAGAAATCGTCGATAAAATTCATGGAATAATATTGGACGATCGGAGAATGAAAGTACGTGAGGTGGCTGAGGCTGTAGGCATCTCAACTGAGCGGGTACATCACATTTTACATGAATATTTGGATATGAAAAAACTATCCGCGAGATGGCTGCCGCGATTGCTCACACTCGACCATAAGCGCAACCATGTGACCACTTCAAAGGAGTATTTGGCGATGTTCAGCCGCAATCCGAACGAGTTTTTGCGCCGTTTTGTAACCGTGGACGAAACATGGATCCATCACAATACACCAGAGACCAAGGAACAATCAAAACAGTGGGTTTCACCGGGTGAACGTGCACCAAAGAAGGCCAAGATGGGTCTGTCAACCAACAAGGTCATGGCCACAGTTTTTTGGGATGCACGCGGTGTCATTCACATCGATTACCTTGAGAAGGATAGAACAATCACCGGCGAATATTATTCAGAGCTTTTAGACAGATTCAATATTGATTTGGAGCAAAAACGACCGCATTTGGCGAAAAAAAGTGCTGTTCTATGAAGGCAATGCACGGGTGCACACGTATGTAGTCATGATGGCAAAAATCCAGCAATTGGGCTACGAACTGCTACCCCATCCAGCATATTCTCCAGATTTAGCCCCCTGCGACTATTTCCTGTTTCCAAACCTGAAGAAATAGCTGGGTGGTAAGAGATTTGGGTCGAATGAAGAGGTCATCACCGAAACAAACGCCTATTTTGAGGGCCTTGAGAAAACCTATTATTTGGAAGAAATAAAAAAATTGGAAAAACGGTGGACTAAATGTATCGAGCTAAAAGTAGATTATGTTGAAAAACAAAACGCTTATTTGTCGAAAAAAATATCTTTTATTCAAAAAGTCACTGACTTATCAAACAGCCCTCGTAACAGCATCTGAAATTAACTCTGAGGACTCTTCATCCTCTAATAACTGGCCATGTTCCATGTACTAAATCGATTTCAATTAATGATATTTTTTATATTATTTGATATTATTATTAGACCGTCTCTCTCTCTCTCTCTCTCTCTCTCTCTCTCTCTCTCTCTCTCT
>NW_022639518.1:1515074-1517350 GCF_010583005.1 Odontomachus brunneus | reverse complement strand
TCTCTCTCTCTCTCTCTCTCTCTCTCTCTCTCTCTCTCTCTCTCTCTCTCTTTTATAAAGGCAAACTGATATATTACTAATTGGGACCCGACGTCGGACATACGACGATCTAATAGCCAATAGGAAAATTTATTTTCTAGGGACAGTACATCACTAGCTAGTAATATTAAAAAGTGCAATCTTGATGCATCCATGAGATGCATTCAGCTACATCTGTTACAAATAAAAGAACGCAACCCAAGGGATGCAATATAACTCTGGTGAATTTTTCCGAATCAGAGTACCTATTATGGACTTCTTCGGAATCAATTCCGATCGGAATAATTCCGTTTCCCCTAGAATAGACAATAGAAATCTAGAAAATGACTGAATGTTTCAGATCGGAATTGATTCCGAAGAAGTCCATAATAGGTACTCAGATCCTCCAATCACACACACACACACACACACACACGCACACACACACACACACACACACACACACACACACACACACACATCTTTATTTCCCGAATCTATAAAAATAAAAGCAAATACATTATTTCGATTTGTGCATTCATATTATACAAAAAAGACATGATATCCGTACATATAGTTTTTGTACTACCAAAGACTCAACGAGATTTTGTTGAAATTGTTCAAATTTTAGGACAATTTTTAAAGGGAAATTAGGCAAAATACTTTCTCTTTCATCCATTTCATCTGGTATTTGTGTACGTCGATCTTTCAATAAATTTATAATACAGTTCAACTTTGTGTTGAGGTACTTTTAATATGTCACAAATCGTTCTTCACTCAGTACTCCTGAAAATATTAATATTATAAGAAATTTGAATACATATATTATTGTAAGATTATTATTTGCATTACATTATAACAGAAAATATTTTAAAATTTTGTTACATTTAAATTTGCAAGAAACTTATAACTTTCAATTAAATATTGAAAATCGAAAGTTTATTTATTATTTCTATAACGTTAATAAAGTGTTGTATATTATTATTTTTAAAGATAACAAATATTTTAATAATTAACCCTTTGAATACTTTGCGCCACTATACTGGCTCTCTTTATCTCGCGTTAGAAACTACAAGATATCTTGCTGTTACTAAGAAATGTCATGCAAACATGTTTTCAATTGTTTTTTATTATTATTCAATCAGTTATTACTTAATTTTATTTTATATTAACATATATTCAATTAATTACACAGTATACTATGCATACGCATAGTTTTCTGTCTAATTGCGTGGTAGCCAGAGGGTTACGAAAATGTATACTAAAAGCCATAATAGCATTAACATCCCTTATAGAAATATCATACTAAGAAATACTGAAAAATTATTAGTGATTAAATATTACCAGTAATTCAGTAATTTTTTGGCCAGTACTTAATTTCTGGTGAATACTGATAATAAAATCATTGTTAAATATTGATAGTAATCAAATACTGAGAATTATTATGCAAAGGTAAAAAATGAGAAAATCATAATGTTTACAAAAATATACTTATATTCCTAATTTCCTCATGTCTCATAAACTACTAAATATCGAAGGTTGTCAAACACATTCCGAACTTTCATGAATCCTTCTGCGATAATTTCGATCCCAAGCGGGTATACCACTGGTTACCCCATCCATGTACTGACCGCATTAAACTGTTGCTTAACCTGACGATCGAGCGCGCACGCGGTGACTCTGATGACTCCAATGATCTTCTTACGATTCATGCTTATATAATGTATCCTTATATTCTTCACAGTATATTATAACATACTTAGCAAACACCAAATAAAAGTTACCTAATTTTTACTTGTTATTTATTGGATAATTTGTTGATAGATATTGAAACAATACAACATTCGATATGCGATGAATATTGATGTAATGTAGTGAACCAGTGATAATTACTTTTACATTTTTAACAAAATGTTATAATGATTAATCCAACAAAAAAATTAAAAAATCCAAGAAAATCCAAATTAAACAAATCAAATTACTAAATTTTGAGAGAAACTTTTAAAAAATATTATTTAAAACAATAGTGTTGTTTCATCAAATGACATGGTTTCCTTGAACGAAATAAAAGTTTTATCATTTTTCATCATTTTAAAAAATGATATTTCGTTTAAGAATATAATATTTTAATGAAATAAAAAAAAAACACAAAATTAAACAAGTACGAATATTAAATCTAAAGAAAGTATTTTCTCCGAAAAAACGGTATAAGAAGTATAAAAAATATGCAATAAGACAAATTAATGATTGCCACTAAC
>NW_022639518.1:1512264-1512637 GCF_010583005.1 Odontomachus brunneus | reverse complement strand
AGATTCGAGTCTGAGACCTCTCCCAGGTAGCAGACACGTCAAAATGACATCCAAATCTAAGTAAGTTCAGGATAAAAAATAACTAAGGAATGATAAAAAATATCGTGAGAATATCGTCAAAATGATAGTTTAATGTCACAGATCGATGACGACATTTTAGACGACTTAATGACGTTTTATGACGTCTCTAAACGTCAATAATACGTTTTTGAAACGTTATACAGAAACGTCATTAAGATGTCACAAAAAAAACATGTTAAAGACGTCGTTATTTATTCACTTGACGTCATTCGATCAGTTATGACCAGTTTTTTACGTCATTTTGACGTGAGTCTGTTACTTGGGCTGATTCTTGTGTCGTTCACCTTACCTA
>NW_022639518.1:1511617-1512138 GCF_010583005.1 Odontomachus brunneus | reverse complement strand
ATCCATATACGAAAGCATATGATTTATTTAAAAGAAAAGAATAGATTCTTTTAAAATATATGTTTTAAAAAGTATGTAGAAAGTATATTTAAAAAATGCTTACATGTTTTAAAAGTAAGTAAAATAAATTATTTTGTAAATTTAAATAAATTGTTTTCTGATAATAAAAAAAACTTTAATTTGAAACATAAAATTTTCTCCTTGTAAAGAAATCATTTGTTTATTCTTATATATATAGATATTTTAAATTAAAGAAAATACTTTTTTTATTTATAAATTCATAATTTTACAGCTTATTTTACAAATTTAAAAAAATATTTCTTTATATTTATTATATATTTTCTAAAATTTAACAAATATTTTATTAAGTTAAGAAATTATATGTAACAAAATATATTTCTTTCATTTAAAGAATTTTTTTCTAATGTACATTACCAATTTAAATTTCGATTTTCTTATTTCTTTATTAATTTAATAATTATAAATAATTATATTTATTTTTTTCATGTGCAATGTTTATA
>NW_022639518.1:1495853-1510623 GCF_010583005.1 Odontomachus brunneus | reverse complement strand
TTTTTTTATTTATAAATTCATAATTTTACAGCTTATTTTACAAATTTAAAAAAATATTTCTTTATATTTATTATATATTTTCTAAAATTTAACAAATATTTTTTTAAGTTAAGAAATTATATGTAACAAAATATATTTCTTTCATTTAAAGAATTTTTTTCTAATGTACATTACCAATTTAAATTTCGATTTTCTTATTTCTTTATTAATTTAGTAATTATAAATAATTATATTTATTTTTTTCATGTGCAATATTTATAGAAATATTTACAAAATATTAATTTTTTGTTTACAATAAATATTATGTAAAATATTTAGATATTTAAATATTTCTATATTTTAATAATATTTTGAATATAGATTTTCATAATTTTTCCTCTCTCTTTGTGTGTGTATGTGTGTGTGTGCGTGTGCGTGTGTGTGTGGATAATATTTAAAAAAAATAATTCAAAATAAATATTTATAAATATTTATCTAATAACTTACTAATATTGTATGCTCACTGGGTTAATACTTTTAATCTTAACAGTACTTTGCGTAAGTATTTCATCACTTAGTAAAGTATTATATATTAGTATTTAAATATTGACAATGTTCTGCGTAAGTATTTTATCACTGGACGAAATATTACATATCAATATTTAAGTATTGAAATCAATCATAAGGTAGGATTTGTAACATTAAATATTGAAATACTTGAGTACTAAAAGCTGTATTTGAATCACGAAATATTACTAAATACTATACTGTACTTTTAATACTGAAAATAAGTAATTAATCAATGATTCTTAGTATGATATTTCTATAAGGGATTTACTAGGCCTAGTGACAATATAATTTTTCAATTACGCGCAATGATTTTACATATTCGAGCATTATAACTATTGAATA
This sequence comes from Odontomachus brunneus, assembly GCF_010583005.1. Taxonomy (NCBI): domain Eukaryota; kingdom Metazoa; phylum Arthropoda; class Insecta; order Hymenoptera; family Formicidae; genus Odontomachus; species Odontomachus brunneus. Next base: position 1,509,732 of record NW_022639518.1, on the reverse strand, counting down.
TTATAAATGCTTGGAATCCCTTATAGAAATATCATACTAAGAATCATTGATAATTACTTATTATCCAGTATATTTAATACTGAAAATAAGTAATTATCAATGATTCTTAGTATGATATTTCTATAAGGGATACTTAACATATCCTATATATTTATGATGCAGAAATATGTAAAATCACATACCTGATTAAAAAAATCTATCAGCACTAGGCTTACACGGAGATGCCATAACATGCTAAATCGATTTCTGAACGAGACATAGCACGTTCGCTAGCTGCGATGTTAAGCATCAACATCCTAATTGAGGTTTGTGCCAATGGGTTTTTGTTTGTGAAAAATTACAATATAAAGTTTGGGTTGCGGGACTGTATCACAGATATGGCTAAAAATACGATTGTCCTTCAGTGAAGCGGCGTGGCCGAGTAGACTGAGGCTCCCACGTCGAAAGTTTTTGAGCCGGAAGCGAGCGTTCAAAACCTAGTGACGAAATTATCCTTGTGCGGTGTTTTTTTTTCTTATCTTAGGGCATGTAATTAATATTTTTCGAATATGTTACATTTGTTTTACATATATCTTGTTTTTATGCTATTAATCAGGGGTAATTAGGGAAGTTTAATCAGGCTTGTTTAACGCAAATACAAATATAGACACATATTTTGCATTGCTTACAATAAAATATATATTTTAGTACATCACTTTCGTATGAAAACATTGTGTCGCGGATCCGACGGACTGAGTTCCCGTCGGGCAGCGAGCAGACGCGCTGATTTCGCCCAGCGCTGGGCGCGGTGAGGAAGGAGAGCGAATTGAACACTTATACTTGATTGTAACTCACTTTATTAATGATCCGACCACTTTTCGACGGTGCTGTTCGACGGCGAGATGGTTCGAAGCGGAAATCTTCATGTGCCGACGGCCGGGTCAGCCGAGCGCGCCGGAAATCTTGTTGAGAGAGAGGCTCTCTCTCCGCGGACGGAAATCTTGCTCGCGAGCGACGGAAATCTTCCGCGACCCTGGCGCGCGTCCGCGAGCCGTCGAACGAGCCGATTCTCGAACGAGAATAAGTCACAACGTCGTTGCACAACAGAAACACACACGTACAGAACAAAACCCAGGTGAATTGAGTAACGAGAGCGCGAACGGCGCGAGCGGCAAGCGACTAACAATGATCGCCGACTTGCGTTCAAAAGAGCGGAGCTGGCCCGAGAGACCGAGATCGGCTCTCGGCGCTCGAGAGAAGTCGCGACGATGCTCCTCCGCGTCGGAGGGAGCGCGAGTGCAACGGAGCTCGCAGTCCCGCTAGAGATACGATAGCTGGCGGACCGATAGAAACGCGACGCGTTCGCTGATATAGCCGGAGCTTGAGATCAGCTGTTTCTCAGCTGTCCGAGACGTGCTCCTCTAGTGATCGATGCGAAGCGCGGACTGCCCTCGCCGTCGGCGAGGGCAGTTTTTAAAGAAAAAGCACTTGGCGACAAGTCGCCCGCTGGTTGGTCGCGGTTGCCGAATCTTCGAGATCATTTCCAAATAAGGCCTGCATAGTAACAGCGGCGATCTAGCATGCGAGTAGAGAAGCGCGAATATTTGTTTGATTGCGCGTATGGTCGGCATGGCAACCGCGGACACCCAGCGAAATCAGTGCTGAAAAAAAGGTGGACTCGCGCTGCGGCTAGCGCGAGCCCGTCGCGATGCTAGCGGGCGAGCGAACGTTCTCGAACGTTCGATCGCCTAACGCTAAATAATTAATCTCGCTCTCGAACACATTGTATACAACATTATCATATAATAAAACATTGTCATATAATAAAACATTGTCATATAATAAAACATTGTCATATAATAAAACATTGTCATATAATAAAACATTGTCATATAATAAAACATTGTCGTATAATAAAACATTGTCATATAATAAAACATTGTCGTATAATAAAACATTGTCATATAATAAAACATTGTCATATAATAAAACGTTGTCATACACTTATAGAAATATCATACTAAGAATCATTGATAATTACTTATTATCCAGTATTTTTAATACTGAAAATAAGTAATTATCAATTATTCTTAGTATGATATTTCTATAAAGGTATAATAAAACATTGTCATATAATAAAATATTGTTATATAATAAAACATTGTCATATAATAAAACTTATACACTATTATATAACAATATTTTATTATATGACAACGTTTTATTATACGATAATGTCTTATTATATGACAATGTTTTATTATACGACGATGTTTTATTAAATGAAAATGTTTTATTATATGACAATGTTTTATTATACGACAATATTTTATTATATGACATTGTTTTATTATATAACAATGTTATATACAATGTTTTAATACGAGTGATGTACTAAAATATATATTTTATTGTAAGCAATGCAAAATATGTGTCTATATTCGTGTTTGCGTTAAACAAGCCTGACACTTCCTAATTACCCCTGATTAATAGCATAAAAACGAGACAAAACAAATGTATCATATTCGAAAAACATTAATTACATGCCCTAAGAAAAAAAGAAAAACACCGCACAAGGATTTCGAACACCGCACAAGGAACTTCGTCGCTGGGTTTCGAACGCTCGCTTCCGGCTCAAAAATCTTCAACGTGGGAGCCTCAATCTGCTTGACCACGCCGCCTCGTTGAAAGACAGTCGCATTTTTAACCATATCCGTGATACAGTCCCGCAATCCAAACTTTATATTGTAATTTTTCACAAACAAAAACCCATTGGCACAAACCTCAATTAGGATGTTGATGCTTAACATTGCAGCTAGCGAACGTGCTATGTCTCGTTCAGAAATCGATTTAGCAGATTGTGACATCTCCTTGTTAATAAATGTTTAGATTATTATGGTTGCGTTCCGTTTCACACATTATGCGCGAATTCCTTACAATATACGTGACATGAACTGTAGCTAAATGCGCGCATAACGTGAAACGGAACGCGGCCTATGGTTCTTATAGCTCCTGCACACAGAACGCGGTAACGCTTACCGCGCGGCAGAAGTTGCCTAGAGAATAACACGGTAGCCAATCAATGTGCTGTTTTTCCGTAAGAACTAGAAAGTTATTACGGAATATTGTATATTGATTGGCTGTCGTACCAACTTCCGCCGCGCGGCAAGCGTTGCCGCGTCCTGTGGGCAGAAGCCATTAATGTCTATATTGTTTTCATGTATTAACTATTTTGCAGATAACCCAAAATTAAAGTAATTGTAATCCAAATAACCTTACCGTTATATTATTTTACCAAATATTTCACTACACACATCACTTAAAATCGAAAAACAAGTTAGGCATTGCTGTGGTTTTCATTTTAAAGTATGTTGGAAGTGGCATGCAAAGTATCAATAAGATCAAAAAACGCAATTAACAGTGAGGATAATTTTGTAGGAGTACGAAAAATCTGTAATAAACCAGATATTATAGAAGAAAATGTATATGTATATGTGGTAAAAGCTACTGTAAAGAAGTTCTACCTCAAGCGAGTACATAAATCAGATATTTAAATTGCAAAGAAAAAAATAAAGAATTAATGCAGGAAACAACAACTTTTTAGGTAAATAATAAGTCTTAATGGTTAACTTCATTTTCATTACTTATAAAAGATAATTTTTTTCTTCCATAACCTTTCACATTTATACATATTTCAAAAAGTTGACGATACTTTGATCAGATCAGTGTAAAATTGAAATAAATTTAACAAGTATATACATAGAATATTTCGTAAATGAAGATAGGGAATGAATAATATCTAATATACATCATGCAGAAACTTTTTACATAAATAATAAGTTTTGATCCTATATTTAATTTTCATTATTTAGAAAAGATCTATTTGATAATTGTTCAATTTTTCACAATCTTGCAGAATTACAAAATTTCTTAACTTTTCACTGCATCAGTGAAATTTGAACCACATATTTTTAGAACCCTACTAACACAGCCTAGCAAACACCATGGAACATGTAACATACTTGTTACTTGTAATTTCCTACTTATATAACACACGTGTTATATAACAGTTACATTGTTGAATAGGAAATTACAACAGGTACGTAACATGTTACATTGTTGTAACGCTATTTGCGTTTGATGCGGGATATGCTGCGAGTTATATGGTGCGGTTCGGATTCGTAACAGAGGTAATAAATGTGGAAACAGTAGTATAGGTAATAATATGATATCTATTCTAACTGAAATGGCTATGTACAATGAGTATGTCTCGACAGGATGTCTCGACGCCATTAGTTTAATGGTCGAGTTTTTGTGCTCGCCGTGCGAGTTTGTTGATGTTCGCTGCTGACGATTCGGAAACGCCGGGGCCGCTGGCGGGTGCGGGACGCGGTCGGTGTCGTGACGCGTCGATTATCTCGCGCTCGCGGCGAGATGTTTATGCTCGGGTCTTCAAATCTTGTCGCGGCGAGATCCATTATTCGGCGAGATTGATAATGCTCTAAATGCGCGATGCCGGGCAGTGGTCAAACTGTCACGGTTTGACGTTGCCCACGCTTATCTAGCGGGGCCGTGTCGCGGTTTCAGGGTACTACGGTGCCCTGCCACGGTAGGCGGTGGATAAGTCGTACCAAAAGCGACTTCGGTTTCGCGGTCTCTCGAGCGCGAGTATACGCTGTCGAGAGAAACTTTATACCGCTGAGTTGCACGGCTATGTCTCCCGACGTATCGGAGTTCGTCGGGCGGTCGAGCTGTGTATCGGAGGTAACGCGTAGGTCGGTCCTACGGGTCGACGGAACAGTGTCGAGGATGTCGACTCTACGTATACAACGAGTCGATGGAGCGGTAGCAAGGATGTAGACTCTACGTATCCAATAAATCTACAAGGATGTTGACTCTACGAATCCAACGAATCGACGGAGCGGTATCGAGGAAGTCGACTCTACGTATCCAACGAGTCGACGGAACGGTAACAAGGATGTAAACTTTACGTATCCAATAAGTCTACGAGGATGTCTACACTACGAATCCAACAAGTCGGCGGAACGGTAATGAGGATGTCGACTCTACGAATTCAACGAATCGATAGAGCGGTAACAAGGATGTAAACTTTACGTACCCAATAAGTCTACGAGGATGTCGACTCTACGAATCCAACGAGTCGACGGAGCGGTATCGAGGAAGTTGACTCTACGTATCCAACGAGGCGACGGAACAGTAACAAGGATGTAGACTTTATGTATCCATCAAGTCTACGCGGATGTCGATTCTGCGAATCCAACGAGCCGGCGGAGCGGTATCAAGGAGGATCTAGGATGCGGTGCTTTTGGCAGCGGTGTTCGAAAGGATCTTCTGTTGTCAGAGCCTTGGCTCTGTTCAGCGGAGTGCCTCGGAAGACTGCTTCCTCTCGAGGTTTTCGCGCTGTCTTTTATACCGATTTCGCTATGTTTCGGTGTTATTGATTTTCGCGATCGGTCGGCGGTGTTTACATCTGTTGGTCGCGTATTACATTTTCGTAGCGAGCCGTTAGCTTTAAGTTTGCCTAATTTGTTAATGTGTGATCGGACGGATCGTTACATCATCAACCCCGTTTCTAAATATGCGTCCCGAGCACTTTAATGACTTTTTTAATTGCTCCAGATGGCCAAAAATCTACGCGCCAGATTTCCCCGTTTACATATTTATAGTACTTTAACGATTTACATGTCACATATCGCGGTAAATCGAATATTTGCCCGTTTAGGAGTTTTACTGTTCGCTGCGCTCGTTGTAGCTGTTGTCTACTGGTGGTTGATTTGTTGCTGGACCTATGTTGTCCTCTGTGTGTACGATTAGAGTCGTAATTGATTGTCCGGTGCTGTTTGTCTGGCTGGCTGCTTGGTCGGTGTTTCCTGGCGTAATGCTTGCCCAGAGATCCCGTTGTCCGTGGGGGGTGTATATCAGTTGGACACGGGGCAATTGGACACAGTCCAATCACAAGTCCCTGTTCCAAGGGACCCTACAAATGTCTCTAATCACACGGTGCTATGATTGGCTGTGTCCAAATGCACCGTGTCCAAGTGCACCGCTCCCGTCCGTGGGAGCTAGTTCCCAGTTTTCTAGCCAGTCTAACAAATCCTTGTTGAATTCTGTGTCTGGTATCTGACTCTGGTTGCTGTCTGATCTCGTATGCGAGTTAGAGCTAGTGATCCGCTTATTCCAGCTCCGCTTCTTTTATCCGGGCTTGTCGTCCTTTTCTCCTTTCTTGGAGACGACTTTGTCTCCCTCTCTTTCTTTTTGAGCGTATTCGCTCTATAGCCGTCAAGATTGGCGCTGGTGATGGTCGTTGGTTATCCATTGTTGCTGGAGATCGCCTGGTTGATTTCCAGCTTAGGCTGGTTAATGCCGGAGGACGCCGAGTCGTCTCTGGCATGCTCTGGTCGGATCCGTTACATTTTCCAAGCGAACTTGAGTTCGCTTTTCGGGCGGAAACGGAACCGCCACAGCTCGCCGTCCACGTATGGGCGATACCTACGCGCTACGTGAACTGCGTAATATGGTACGCTTGGACCACTCTGCCCTTGCTTATTGCGACGCGGGTCGGTTGTCTCGGTGTTGGAAGTCTCCCTACTTCTACCTTGAAGTCTGGTGGGAGTACTTCCGCCGAGATTATTTTCAGTGCCGATGGTGCTGGCGTGCGTTCGGGAGTCCTTGATGAGGTCGTCTGGTTGACTTCCGTCGTCCCTTCTTTCGGCTGGCTATCCCCGGAGGGTGCCGAGTCGTCTCCAGTTATTCTGCCCCAGGTGACTGGCCGGACCTGACGTTTATGTGGTGCTGGCTGTGATGATTTCTTGCCCATCAGTTCGCGAAGTTTACGTTGGGCGACCCGAGCGTATGGCGGTGTTCGAGTACACGCGATTGCTGGTTTTCTTTTCGGTCCTGTCATCTCTCTTGGCGGCCACTTTCTTGGTGGCAGAGACGGTTTCTGCCTTTGCTCTTTGGGAGGCAGCAGGCTATCCTAAAGAGCTTGGGCTTCGTCCTCGTTCCACGTCGTTAATAAGGTCTGGATCATGTTGTCTATGTCGTCGTCCATGATCTAGACTGTGATTCGTTACCTTAATTGTGCTCCTTTTATACTTGTATATTCTGTTTATTCTTCTGTAATTGTATCATCTTGTCTTTCGATCCTTGTCTCGGTGTTAGTTTTTATATCGTGAACGTGTACTTGTCTAAGCTATTTCTTGTGTTCGTCTTGTAAATCGACGATAACCGGCGAAATGACTCGTTTCACGACCATTGGCCCTTTGTATTTTGATGCCAGTTTTGCATTTATGGCTTTTTCTTTGTTGGAGAGCATGTGGTTCTTCTTCCACACGATGTCTTCTACCTTGGGTTTCCACTCTCTTCTCCTGAGATTGTAGTGTTTTTTCTGTTTCTGAAATGCTCTAGCCATATTAATGCGAACAAGCTCTTTGGCTGCCTCTAATTTTTGCCGTAGCTCGCTTGAAGTTTGTGAGCTTTCTTGCTCTCTCTCCAGTATGTTTTGTCTTGATAGCTCCCTTCCTGTATTCAGGTAGGCAGGTGAAAATCCTGTGCTATCATTCTTTGCGGTGTTGAACGGAAATTTGATTTGGCTCAAATATACGTCCCAATTTCGGTGATTGTTTCCCACGTATTGTGCAATCATGGTCAATGTGCGGTTTGCTCGTTCTACTGGATTGCACTGTAGTGTCCATACTGGTGTAAGGTATTGTTTTATTTCTAGCGCTTGCGTTAATTTCCTTATGTCTCCTGATTTGAATTGTGTTCCGTTATCGGAGATAAGTGTGTAGGACAACCGTGTCTGTAAACAATTTCTTCTGTTGTTGCCTGGAAAACAGCTGTTGCGGTTGCCTTTCTCAGTGGTTTAACTTCGAGCCACTTTATGTATCTGACTTGCATTGTAAACACCTATGTATACTCTTTATTGGATCTAGGCAGTGATCCGATTAAAACTATCGATACCTGATCCCACGGTTGTTTCACATTTGTTGCGTGAATTTGTCCCAATGGTTGTGCCTGCGATGTTTTATGTGCTAGACAGTTTTTGCATTTCCGAACATATCGACTTATGTCCTTGAACATATTCGGCCAGTAATATAGTCGTGCTATTGGACTTATAGTTTTCGCTATTCCGAGGTATCCTGCCGTTGGCTCGTCGTGATATGCCTGTAGGATATCTGGTCTTTATTCTTGTGGTATGCATCTTTGTTCCTTGCTTGGTGTTTCTTTAAAATCTAAGTTATGAAGAACATGTTGATATAGAGTACCTTGTCGAATTTCGTAGTCCAGTACTCTCTGTGGCTGTGTTTCTGCTTCCTCGTATTTGCGATGGTACCATGGACATTTTATCTCCACCTGTATCGCGGCGATTTCTGGTTGGCGTGACAATGCGTCAGCCACTTTATTTGAGCTTTCCTTTCGGTATTTTATATCGAATATGTATTGCTGAAGCTCAAATTTCCACTTTCCTAGTCGTCCTGATGATGATTCTAATTTTTGCAATCATTTCAAGGACTGGTGGTCTGTTATAACTGTAAATTTGTATCCTTCAAAGTAGCATTTCATCTTGCGGATGCCCCAGATTACTGCGAAACATTCTAATTCCGTGGCGCTATAATTTCTTTCGCAGTTATTGAGTGTTCGACTTTCGTATGCGATCGCTCGTTCACCTTCCTTGAAATTCTGTGTTAGCACGACTCCCAGGCCATGTTTACTTGCATCGATCTGCAATGTAAACTTTAGAGTGAAATCTGGGCATGCGAGAACTGGTGCGGAGACGAGGGTTTCTTTCAATTTGCGGAAGGCATTTTCTTCCTCCGTTCCCCATTACCATTTCACTTTCTGTTTCGTAAGGTTCGTTAGCCTTGCGGCAATTTTTGAGAACCCTGCGATGAACCTGCGGTACCAAGATGCTATTCTTAGGAATTGCCTGATATGTTTCATCTTTGTTGGCATCGGCCAATTGTTAACGGCGCTCGTTTTTCCGTATCGGTTCGTATATCCTTCATGTCGATAATGTGTTCTAAATGGGTGTATATCAGTTGGACACGGGGCAATTGGACACAGTCCAATCACAAGTCGCTGTTCCAAGGGACCCTACAAATGTCTCTAATCATACGGTGCTGTGATTGGCTGTGTCCAAATGCACCGTGTCCAAGTGCACCGCTCCCTTCTAAATACTTTAAGTTTGGTCGGCCGGAAATGTAGCCGGTGCGAAGTGTAGACCGAAAGGCATGACTTTAAATTGTTTGAGTCCTCGTCCTGATATGGTGAATGCGATGATCGGACGGCTCTCCGGTGACGGTACTTGCCAATACCCTGCTTAAGGTCTAGTGTTGTGAGATACGTTGCTCCCCGTAATTTGTCAAGTGTCGCCGTTATCTGAGACAGCGGATATGCGTCTTTTTCTGTGACTTCATTGATCTTTCTGAAGTCCACACATAATCTGTGTTTTCTGTCCTTCTTCTTTACTAGAACAATCGGAGAGCTCCAGGCACCCTGTGAGTTTTCTATTATCCCGTTTTTCTCCATCTTTTCGACTTCCTTGTCGATGATGTCCTGTATGGCGGGATTTCTTGGCCTATATCTTTACTTGATCGGTTCTGTGCCGGATTTTATTTTGATCTTGTGCAGTGCCATTTCCGTTGGACCCCTTATCTTTTCGAATTTAGCGAATTCCTCTTGCAGGAATTTTTCTAATCGGATATTCTCCTTCTTTGAACGTGGTTGCATGTCTTGCGAGATGATGCATGTGCGCATGTTTCTATTAATATACGGTATTTCTGGTGGCGAAATTTGTATTTTTAGTTTTGCCCACAAGTCCACGCCGATCAACATGGAGCTCCCTAATGTTGGTATGATGTGGAACTTATGCCAATATGTTTTATCGTTTATCCGTATTGGCAAGCCCAAGCTCCCTGTTATTCTTGTTATATCTCCGTCCGCGAGGCGAACTGTTGTGATGTGTCCTTGTCGCGTCTTCTGTCTATTCCTTAGTATTTTCGCTGTTTTTCGGTTAATGCAGGAGATCTCTGATCCTGAGTCGAGTAATGCCTCGAAACTTTTCTTATCAACTGCCACCTGTATATGCGGTCTTAGCGTACATTTAATCTCGGGCTTTTGTATGACCGAGGATTACCCTATTCCTCAATACTTGCGGGGTTTCCCGGTCTCGGGCGGCAATTCATAGTGAGAACCCCATCCTTTCCGCATTGTGAGCAGAACTTTTTTGGTTTTTTTTGGTTGCGACATATTCTTCTTGTGTGCCCTCGCAGTTTGCTCGGCAGCATTATATATTGCAGCCGTTGTCGGTGTCCGCGGTAATGACCGTGTATCTTTCCGAAATACTATTCGTTGCCGCTCAATATCTTCAATTTCTGCTGCCTGTACTCCGAGTTCGCCTAGTGTGTGAATGTTGTCTCTCCTTATATGAATTTTCAGATCCGGAGATGTTCTCGTAGATTATCTCGATCTGGTCGCGACGTGAGAATGCTCTCGCTCTCCTTAATAACGTGGCAAGCTCGGTGGAATATTGCCAGAATGGTTCGTTTAAACCTTGATGTCTCCGTTGTATTTCCTGCTTTATCTGAAATCGGTAGCGATACGGGAAGAGTTGCTCTCGGAATGCATTTACAAAGCCATTCCATTCCCTCCACGTTCTTTTGTTGTTGCGGTACCAGTGCAGCGTATGGCCTATTAACAATTCCGGTAAACCCTGTAGCATTTGTTCCTCGGTGTATCCGTAGCTGTTTTGCAGCTCTTCGATACGTTCCATAAACGGTACGGAGTCTTTTCCGTTGAACTGACATCCCCATTTACGCATCTGGTTTATCGTTTTTGCTGTATTAATTTGGTTGATACTTTGCATTGACTCTAATGTCTGACTTGTTTCCTCGTTTTTATTTGCAAATGCTTAAGGGTTATCTGTCGCATATTTGGTGAGTCTTGCTCGCAGCTCGTCTAGGGTGCCGTCTGAGGGTAACCCTAGTTCTGCCATTTTTTTCCTCTTTTGACTGCGTGTATATCTACTGCTTCATTTTCCGTATTCTTATCTGTCTTTCTTTTTATAACTGTTCGGGCGCCAATTTGTAACACTATTTGCGTTTGATGCGGGATATGCTGCGAGTCGGTGCGATCCGGATTCGTGGCAGAGGTAATAAATGTGGAGTCAGTGGTATAGGTAATAATATGATATCTATTTTAACTGAAATGACTATGTACAATGAGTATTTACAGGATGTCTCGACGCCGTTGGTTTAATGGTCAAATTTTTGTGCTCACCGTGTGAGTCTGTTGATGTTCGTTGTTGACGGTTCAGAAACGCCGGGGCCGCTGGCGACCGCGGGACGCGGTCGGTGTTGTGACGCGTCGATTGTCTCGCGCTCGCGGCGAGATGTTTATGCTCGGGTCTTTAAATCTTGTCGCGGCGAGATCCGTTATTCGGCGAGATTGATAATGCTCTAAATGCGCGATGCCGGGCAGTGGTCAAACTGTCACGGTTTGACGTTGCCCACGCTTGTCTAGCGGGGCCGTGTCGCGGTTTCAGGGTAGTACGGTGCCCTGCCACGGTAGGCGGTGGATAAGTCGCACCAAAAGCGACTTCGGTTTCGCGGTCTCTCGAGCGCGGGTATACGCTGTCGAGAGAGACATTATACCGTTGAGTTACACGGCTGTGTCTCCCGACGTATCGGAGTTCGTCGGGCGGTCGAGCGGTGTATCGCAGATAACGCGTAGGTCGGTCCTACGGGTCGACGGAACGGTGTCGAAGATGTCGACTCTACGTATACAACGAGTCGATGGAGCGGTAGCAAGGATGTAGACTCTATATATACAACGAATCTACGAGAATGTCGACTCTACGAATCCAACGAGTCGACGGAGCGGTATCGAGAAGGATCTAGGATGCGATGCTTTTGACAGCGGTGTTCGAGAGAATCTTCTGCTGTCGGAGCCTTGGCTCTGTTCAGCTGAGTGCCTCGGAAGACTGCTTCCTTTCGAGGTTTTCGCGCTGTCTTTTATACCGATTTCGGTATGTTTCGGTGTTATTGATTTTCGCGGTCGGTCGGCGGTGTTTACATCTATTGGTCGCGTATTACATTTTCGTAGCGAGCCGTTAGCTTTAAGTTTGCCTATGTTTGTTAATGTGTGATTGGACGGATCGTTATATTGTGTTTGCTGGGAATAGTATTTTCATTTTGTTTATAGAAATAGTATATTTAAATTTATAATGCAGTACATAAATAAAATACCTCTTGTTGAAGCAATAAACAATTAAAATTAATATATTTCATATATAAATATATTATAAAATCTTAAGGGTACGTAAAACAAAATGTTAGATTCTTCAGAACGTTATTGAAATAGAAATATTATTACCCAGAGGTGGATACAAAATCATTCAGTGTAAGAAGAAGCATAAATCAACAAAACATGATAGTATTACATTTTAAATGAATATTTTGTTGAACAATCATGTTAGGTTTTTATATGGTCACATTATTTTATACTACCTTTCGTATATAATCATAAAATATATTTTTTAATATTATACCAATAGTTTTTACTTTAATTTTTTCATTATATATTCTACTCTTAATAATTTAAAACAAAAATTTTAAATATATTATGCTATGAAATAGCTATGAGGATTATTTAGTGCTGTTTAAGAAAAGAGCGAAGAAGTAACTACCCTGCAAACATAGATATAACCACTATGTAACGTAGATGTAACAAGTATACATGTTACATATATATTATATAGCAGTATATTCTGTGTTTGCTGGATATATTATTACATTAAATGAAGTATCTTATATGATGTTATATTACATCTATATATAATATATACACTCAATTATGTAAATGCAATATAGCATGTATGTTGAAATATTTAGCATTTAGCATCTATATATCTCATTGATTGTAATAATTTAATGCTTATTTCTTTATTCAGACATATTTACAGTCCTCAAAGATATCGTATTTGAAAATAATATCCTATTATTTTTTATATTTTTATCAAATAAAATTGTGTATGGTTCACGTTTCATGGAAATATAAAGTTATAAAACTCTGGGGGGAGGGGGTTACAATATCAGTGACTTAGTGTTTACTACGATGCTCACAGTATTTTATAAATCTATTTTAAACGTCAATGCCATGTACCTAGATAGCCACCTGTCTATGAAGTTGCCGTCAAGTTGTTGAGAACTGTTTTCGAAAAAGTAGGGACGAGGTACTTCTACTCTTATAGAAATATCATACTAAGAATCATTGATAATTACTTATTATCCAGTATTTTTAATACTGAAAATAAGTAATTATCAATGATTCTTAGTATGATATTTCTATAAGGGTACATTATGTTCGTTGGATTATGCTCACGTGTATTCTTCATGAGTCGATAGCAAGTTGACAGCAACATGACGACAACAATTGCTTAAATATGAATGATGTACATATGATGACATATTATCATCGCATATTCCAACGAATATAATGTAGAAGTACCTAATCACACTAAGAAATTGAAACTGAAAAATTATTAGTAATTAAGTATTACCAGTAATTCAGTAATTTTTTGGCCAGTGCTTAATTTTTGGTGAATACTGATAATAAAATCACTTTTAAATATTAATAGTAATCAAATACTGAGAATTATTGTGCAAAGGTGAAAAATGAGATAAAAATCATAATATTTAAAAAATATATTTATAATTCCTAATTTTCTCATGTCTCATAAACCATTTAGGTATCGAAGATTGTCAACAACACACACTCCAAACTTTTGTGAATCCTCCTCCCCTCGATAGTTTCGATCCGAAGCGGTAATATCACCAGTCACCCACCATCCATGTCCTGATTCCGTTAAAAGTGTTAC
>NW_022639518.1:1495419-1495843 GCF_010583005.1 Odontomachus brunneus | reverse complement strand
TTAATAGTAATCAAATACTGAGAATTATTGTGCGAAGGTGAAAAATGAGAAAATCATAATATTTAAAAAATATATTTATAATTCCTAATTTTCTCATGTCTCATAAACCATTTAGGTATCGAAGATTGTCAACAACACACACTCCAAACATTCGTGAATCCTCCCTTTGATAGTTTCGATCCGAAGTAGTATTAGGACCTTAACTTAGTTTCCGCCCGCAAATGTTAGATGGCAATGCAAACAGTTCTAGTAGTCATTACTAACGAAACAGGTAGTTTGTGATTAATTTCGACATTTCTCGATAACATTCAGTCAGCATACACAATTATTTTCCTAAACAACAATTTCTTTTGCTTTGTGAAAAATGGAACGCGATAAAGTGTTTTTTCGACATGTGCTTTTGCACTATTTTGATTTGAAAAAA
>NW_022639518.1:1494589-1495234 GCF_010583005.1 Odontomachus brunneus | reverse complement strand
AAAATACTTTCATTGAAATAATTTAAATAAATTTTTTACAATAAATGCTTTTTCTCAGTATTTTTTGGGCGGAAACTAAGTTAAGGTCCTAATACATCACCGGCACTCATCAATGTCTGACTCCGTTAAAGTGTTACTTTAACTTGAGAATCGAGCGACACGCGGCGATTCCCAATGACTCCAACGATATTCTTACGATTTACGCTTATATAGTATAATATATCCTTATAGTGTTCATAGTATGTTATAACTTAGTAAATACCAAATCCTTCCTTCCTTCCTTCAATATTTGGCTAGAGGCGTATCAGTGACTCATGCCCCAACGCCATTACTCAGACAGGTGCTGCCATCGTATGTTGTATATCCATTTAAATTATTTGATTTGTTTGTTTCAGAAACTTTGCTATAGTTGTAAATATGTTAATATCTTGAGTAAAAGCTCTAGGGAAAATATCGTCCCACGGAGAAAATTCCATTTTAATGAGGTTGATTATTAAATTGTTGGACGCTTGTGTGTATCTGTTGCAATTAAATAAAATATGTTGCCAGTTCCTTGGACTGACCCCGCATACACATGTTTCATCATTAATAATATTTTTATCTATCAAGTGTGTGCTGGTAGATACATGGTAGGATTTAATTCTA
>NW_022639518.1:1493809-1494579 GCF_010583005.1 Odontomachus brunneus | reverse complement strand
TACATTATGTTCGTTGGATTATGCTCACGTGTATTCTTCATGAGTCGATAGCAAGTTGACAGCAACATGACGACAACAATTGCTTAAATATGAATGATGTACATATGATGACATATTATCATCGCATATTCCAACGAATATAATGTAGAAGTACCTAATCACACTAAGAAATTGAAACTGAAAAATTATTAGTAATTAAGTATTACCAGTAATTCAGTAATTTTTTGGCCAGTGCTTAATTTTTGGTGAATACTGATAATAAAATCACTTTTAAATATTAATAGTAATCAAATACTGAGAATTATTGTGCAAAGGTGAAAAATGAGATAAAAATCATAATATTTAAAAAATATATTTATAATTCCTAATTTTCTCATGTCTCATAAACCATTTAGGTATCGAAGATTGTCAACAACACACACTCCAAACTTTTGTGAATCCTCCTCCCCTCGATAGTTTCGATCCGAAGCGGTAATATCACCAGTCACCCACCATCCATGTCCTGATTCCGTTAAAAGTGTTACTTAACTTGAGAATCGAGCGGCACGCAGCGATTCCCAATAACTCCAACGATATTCTTACGATTTACGCTTATATAATATATCCTTATAATGTTCATAGTATGTTATAACATACCTTGCAAACACCAAATAATAGTCATATAACATATATAAGGCTGAATTCCCACTTCGCGCGTCACGCGTCGCGTCGTCCGAGTTAAGCCAATCAAATCGTCCCATTTTATTCGGCATGAAGTTACGCAATAAATG
>NW_022639518.1:1473923-1493799 GCF_010583005.1 Odontomachus brunneus | reverse complement strand
TAAAATATGTTGCCAGTTCCTTGGACTGACCCCGCATACACATGTTTCATCATTAATAATATTTTTATCTATCAAGTGTGTGCTGGTAGATACATGGTAGGATTTAATTCTAGCAATTAAAGAAATTGTGTCTCTCTTAGAAAATTTATATTGTTTGTACCACGGGGAATTCGATAGGTTCGGGATGTTTTTCCGGTATCTCCGCCCTTTATATTTAAATTGCTCCTCAAGATATGCATGAGCCAGTTTTTGAAAATCATGTTTAATATTAGCAATAAGATCCCCGCAATATATGTTAGAGTGACATGTGTCCTGTGAGGAGAGAGCTGCTGATTTCGCAAGTTGATCAGCAGTCTCATTGCCTATGAAACCACGGTGTCCAGGTATCCAAATTAGTGTTATATGAATGTCCGATTGAGAAGCAGATATTAACTTGTCTCTGATTTTATGACAAAGATAGCTAGTCCTTTTTTAAATGTTGAGGTTGGAAACATTGGATATGATACTCTTGGAGTCGGACAATATGCCAACTTTGTTCGAACGCAGTTCAATTGCAAGGTCAATTGCATATATTATGGCTTCTGCTTCCACATACATTATAACCCGGGAGCGAGGGCAGGGAACAGATGCTTTAATATTATGTGTAGGGGAAAAAATCCCGAAACCAGCCCTGCCATCAGGCATTACTGAGCCGTCAGTATAAATAATACAATTCAGGTTTTTATGATCAAGTATAGCAGCAGCCCTACGATTCATCCCGCTGACTGAGATTTTTTTTATGTTTGCAATAATAAAAATTCCCAACTTTTTTATGAAATTTGCTCAACTCTGAGAACGCTATGATATCCGTAGATATATCAATATATCTATTAGCTACGGGAAAATTCAAATGTCCCTGGTATCTAGGAGGTTCTAAGTTATGGATTTCTTAATAATAAGGAGATAGCAAGGAAGATTTACGTGAACGAAGTATATTGGAAATGGAGGGAGCGTCTAGAGAATCACCTGGGTTAACATTGATGCAATCCGATTCAAGAAGAACTGAGATCTTCATTTCATGTGAAAAGTTAGGAGTCAGTTCTATGAGACCAGAGAGAGTGATCTTGGTAGCTAAAAATAGGCGACGAATAACCAATGGCCATTCAGCATTTTGATCGAGAAAAACATTGGTAGGAGTCATTCTCATGAGACCAAGTACACATCTGAGAGCGGCATATTGCACTCTATCTAGCTGAATTGTACGGCCCGGAGGGAGGTCATATAACACTAGTCCTCCATAATCGAGAATGGAGCGTATGAGTCCCCTATATACAGAGAGAATTGTGAGGGGGTGAGAACCCCACTTAATACCCGTAATGGCTTTAAGAATGTTAAGGCGTTTATTACAGATATTTAGTAAGGAGGTAATATGTGGCTTCCAGGATAAGGAATGATCGAATGTAATATCTAAGAAAACAGCCTTAGGTGAAATGTTGATGCACTGATTTAGATATACAATGGGTTGTTTAATTTTGTTGTAGAGTCTACTTAGAGTTCGAAATCTGGAGGATTTTGCAAAAATACAAAATTTAGTTTTTTGAGGGGCGATCAATAAATCATGTACCTGTAAGTTCTGGCCAATGATAGAAAAATTGTAGTTCAATTTTAAACAAATGCTAGCTATGGACTTATTCCTATAAAAGATGACGATGTCATCCGCATAGGATAGTATTTTAACGTCAAGCTCCATGTTTCGATGTATTACAGCAGAGTAAATATTATATAGGAGAGGGCTCAGGACCGAGCCTTGCGGAAGGCCTATTGAGATAGATCCCTCGCCTATGAGTCCACCATTATAATATCCGAAAATCTTCCTATTAGTAAGGAAGGTTAAAATAATATTCAACATCCTTGCCGGAAGACCCATTCCTGAGAGGATACAGCCTAACTTTTTCGGGTTGACACTGTCAAACGCTCCCTTGATATCAAGGAATAGTGCACCAACCTTTTCGTTATTATTAAAAGCCTCAAGTATAAAATTCTTGAGATATAAAATATTATGAGCACAAGATTTCCCGTTACGAAAACCACTCTGGAAGATGGGGAGGATATCAAATCGTTCCGTCCACCACTCAAACCTTCCCTGTAGGATCTTCTCGAGTAACTTCATGAGATTGCAGGCAAGTGATATTGGCCTAAATCCTGAGCCATTAAACTTTGGGATGAAAACCATTAGAAATTTTTTCCAAGAATTTGGAATGTTACCAGCAATAAAGAAAACATTAAAAAGATGTCTGATGTAACAGAGAACAGAAGGAAAGAAATGTTTGATAATCTCCCACGTTAATTGGTCATGTCCGGGAGCCGTTTTCTTTTTACACATATACTTGAGATTAGTGTCAAATTCAGAAGCATTAATTTCATTAGTGAGAAAATCAAGAGGACTAATTGCGGTCGGCAAAACTCGATGCGCCGCAGAGCTGGTCCTGGGATTCGAAAATTTAAAGTAAAACTGTGTGGTGACTGGCGACGGGGGAGTAGAAGAAACCACATTCCGAAAAGTGTCCTTTATATTTGAGAGATTGCGTTCAGAGAATTCTGAATTATAAAAGGAGGCCTGCTTATTCCTCTGAAAAGATTTGATGGTGCGCCAGACTACTCTAGGATCGGAATTTATGTCAAGCGAAGAACAAAACTCTCGAAACCTAGTATTCCTAATTTTACGCAAGTTATTTTTAGTATTTTTACATATTTTATGATAATTTCTTAAGTTCTTAGAGTTGGGGAATTTTTTAAATAATTTGTACGCTTCGATCTTAGCCTTAACAATGTTGGTACATTGGTTATCCCACCAACATGATGGGGGTCTTCTGGCCATTCCAGAATGCCGCGCCTGTTTAGCACCAGCATACAGAAGAGATGCGTTAATATGTTTAATAAGTTCCTCATATGAGGCCAGGGGATTGATAATATTTACATGTGAAGAAATATCCTTACGGAGAGGAGCCGAAATTTCATCCAGTCTATCTGAAAACATGTGCCAATTAATTTTTGAGGTAACATAATGTGGTCTACAGAGTATTTTATCAGGAAATGTGAGATTAAACAAAATGTGAATAGGAAAATGGTCACTACCATGTTTGTTATCGAATACATGCCATTCAAGCATAGTCGCCAGCGAGTGAGAAATTATGGACAAATCTGGGGAGCTACAAGAGCCGCTGTCCAAGGATGACCAGGTAGGGGAACCATCATTCATGATAATGAAATCAGAATTAGTGATAGCATCATAGATGACATTGCCCATGGTATTTGGATGAAGAGTTGAATAACTCCAAGAGCCGTGTAAAGCGTTCATATCCCCGCAGATAATGACATTATGATATGTTTCTAAATGATTTATAAGATTTATCCAAATATCACGAGTGGCTGAAGAAGTGCAATTCGAGGACAGAGGAGGATTATATATTGAAAATAAGTGGAAAGTTTTACCCGCACAGTTAAATCTGATTCCACAAATGTCAGTTTTCAAGCGCATATGAGCATTACGAACTAGGAATGAATCCATAAATTCAATCTTAAGGAAGCTGACATCTTTTCTGATTAATATGGCACTACCACCGCCGAACCGAGATCTGTTGGCGGATATAATGTTGTAATTAGTAAAAGTTATTTTAGAGTCATCCGACAGCCATGTTTCACTTAAGCAAATGAAAATGGGCAGGTTATCCATTTCTTCAATAAAATTGAATAGGTCACACTCTCTGGCCCTAATAGATCTACAATTCCACTAAATAATCGAAAATTGTTTGTCAGACATACTAATAACGTCAGCCCAAAAAAAATTTAAAGAGAACTAAAAGATAGTTCAGGGGATAAGGAAGATATAATTGAATTAAGTTGAATTGAAATAGCTGAAAGTTGTGATTGCATGCTAATGTTATCAGTGGAAAAAATAAGGCTTTGAAGTAACGAATTAAAAGAAGATGCTATAGTCTTGAGATGGTTAATTTGAGAAGTATCATTGGTGGATTCAAGACTAGTTGAGGAATGAGGTTGAAGTTCCTGGTTAGTAGATAGTTTAGAAGGAGGCGAAGGGATAGAAGAGGGATTTACTGGGAGAGAGAGAGGAGGCTGAGAGTTATGCTCCGACAGGGCAGGAGAAGAAGTATAGAAAGAAGGAAGCCTCTTAAAATTAGAATTATTGTTACCCAGCCAATTAACGCCCGAAGACAAAGAGTTGGTAATAGGGGAAATCACTGAGGAAGAAGAGGATTTGTCATCCTTAATTATATTCTTTAGATCTAACTTACCTTTCTTACGCAATCTATAATTAAAAGTTTTGGATTGTGGGGGAAGTGGAGGAAAATTATCAGAGTTAATCAAATTACTACGATTAGAATCAAAAGTAAATGTACCACTATATGTCTGAGAAGGATAAAAAGCATTTAGGAATGAGCCAAAAGATGGAAGACTACTAGTAGAAGTTGTCTTAAAATTGTACCAATCTTCTGGTATCTCATTGGAATACTTTTTATAGGTATTAATTGCGTCTGAATTGCTAAGACCAAGTTTGGCCATAATGATTTTAACTTTTTTAAATTCAATAAAGATTGGACATTTCAAACTGTCAGCCGAATGATCAATAATTTTGTACCTTTTCCTGATGCAGTTAATACACTTGCGCACCTGCTCCCCACACTCAGCACCCGAATGACCTTCGCCTGCGCATTTAGGGCAAATAGCCTTCTGTAGAGCACTCCTACACTGATTCGCAATGTGTCCAAACCGCAAGCAGTGATTACACTTTATCACCTTCTGAACATAAGGTCTTAGTTTAATGACCTTACCATAAAACGAGGCTTCATCAGGGAAGATATATCCCTCGAAAGTTAGCAAATACGTAGGGCGTCTCTTTCTCCGAGGCGGAACACTTGATTGTTGCTCATCATTAATATTGTTATTAATACACTTAACGGAATGTAACTTGGGCCACACCCCAAACCATCCAGGAGGCGGCTTAAGTTTGTCCATAATCTCATCCTCCGATTCAAAAGCGTCAAAGTCCCAAGTTATACATTGGCGATGTACCTTATAATTGGGTATGTACGACACCCAACTGGAATGTGTGAACAGAGAATCTCTGTGCTTGAGAAATTTTTTAATGATATCATTAGCGCATTTACGTTTAGTGAATTTGACAGAAAACTTGTGTGAATCCACATTTTTGAGATCATAAGTATAATCCCAAATGTCACCAAATTTTTGATAGGCAACTTTGCCTAAACGTATTTCACTAATATGTGGAATTTCCTTATTATCCATAGATTTCCTGGAGCAAACATATCCTTCAATACGGACCTCATAAGGACCCTTATGTCCTACTGGATAGATATTCTTCATTAGTTTGTCTAGGTGTGGCGGGATATCATTCAGCGATTTCTTCACTGAGCTCAAGGAGGCATCCGAGGAATCCGTACTATTTACGTTGTTTAATTGCGAATTAGCAGCGCTATCCAATTTCCTTTTATGTGTTAGCTTAGGACGTAGGATAACATTATCTACTTTTGAAATCGGGACATTGTCCGTTATGTCCATATCACATTGCGTTGTAACAATAAGCGGTTGTGACTTATCGCAAAACACCAATATGTAAGGAACTTACACACGAGTGTAAATCCTTTTGTTCGCTATGAAAACAGCAGATATTAAATCACATTCACGGCGGAACCGAAATCTGAGATGCACAGACTCAAGAGTACCAACGTAAACTCCGTAAACACCAAATAATAGTCATATAACATATATAAGGCTGAGTTCCCACTTAGCGCGTCACGCGTCGCGTCGTCCGAGTTAAGCCAATCAAATCGTCCCATTTTATTTGGCGTAAAGTTACGCAATAAGACGATTTGATTGGCTTAACTTGGACGACACGACGCGTAACGCGCTAAGTGGGAACACATTCTAAGATTGCCAAATAAAAAATTATATTTTAAATTCGTGCACAGTGTGTTTTTTATTGACAAATTGTTGTAAATATATGAAAATTACTTATCGTTCACACTTTGTTGGCAAAAACATATAATTTAGAAACTTCAACGATTGAAAGCAACCCAATCGGAAGCAAATATTTTTTAAAAGTTGTAACGATCCGTATAATCGTTACGAAATATAATCGATTAACAATGGTAATCAACGTATATCAGCGCATAACAACACGACGCGAATAAGAAGAAAGAAGAAGAAACGCGGAAGGACAACGCGTCCGGTAAACGCGATCGCCGAACAACAGCGGTAAACAACGAATCAAGCGTGATTCGCAAGATATAAAACACCGCGAATCTGTAATCGACATCAAATCCGATCTATCGCTCTTCCGAAAAAATTAGACGCTGATCATCCGCTCTCGAAAGAGATCCGCAAGTACCTACTCCTGGCAGATTACTGCTCGCGGATTCGCGACAGTAATCACTCCGCCGTCGACTCACGGATTCGTGATATCGACACTGGTTCTACACCGTTCCTGGCAGATTACGGCTCGCGGATTCGGGATCGCAATCACTCCGCCGTCGACTCACGGATTCGTGATATCGACACTGGTTCTACACCGTTCCTGGCAGATTACGGCTCGCGGATTCGGGATCGCAATCACTCCGCCGTCGACTCACGGATTCGTGATATCGACACTGGTTCTACACCGTTCCTGGCAGATTACGGCTCGCGGATTCGGGATCGCAATCACTCCGCCGTCGACTCACGGATTCGTGACATCGACACTGTTCTTCATAGCGTTCCTGGCAGATTTC
This sequence comes from Odontomachus brunneus, assembly GCF_010583005.1. Lineage (NCBI taxonomy): Eukaryota > Metazoa > Arthropoda > Insecta > Hymenoptera > Formicidae > Odontomachus > Odontomachus brunneus. The sequence continues at coordinate 1,487,014 of NW_022639518.1, read as the reverse complement.
TGCTCGCGGATTCGCGACTGAAATCACTCCGCCGTCGGTTCACGGATTCGTGACGCCGACACTAATAAACTACCGTTATTCGTCAGATTCCACGGCCACCGAAGGGCCTGGAATCAATACATCGGAAGGGCGCTTAAACGCAACCTTCACACCGCAAACTAGATCTCGCCGTCGTCTTAGAGCGAGCGAGATCACATCGATATCGAGTCGCCGCGTGTGAACTCGTCACCGTATACGCGAAGTCGCGCTCCGTTGCAGCGCCGCTTCGACACCGCGTTTTAAAGATCCGCGTCAGGATCACACCATCATCGATTCGGCAGGGACGCGAGTCGACTTCCGCGATATTCACCGAACCGATTTCCGGAAGCGAGATCAGAATCATACCGTTACTGCGACGCATAGGCGCGTCCGCGGCACCGTCTTCACCGCATCCGCGATCGGGTTAGAACGAGCCGATCTTGTCAATAACAAAGGCAGAGCCGATAACTAAAGTTCCGCGTACTTCCGCACAGGCGGACTTCCGCACCGCTTAAAACCGCATCACATCTCCGTGATAGGAGATCTGAGGTATCGCCATCGGGGCGATACACCACACGCAGCTCAGCTGCAACAGCAACCGACCGACCGCATCGGGCTGCATCGAAAAGCAGCTAAATAACCGAAAGAAACTGTAAACCGGTATTAAAGAGGCGAACAGCTGAAAGTGTCAACAGACAAACTCTCGACGCGACAATAACACCGTCTGCGTTCCGCGCATCGCACATAGCCTTTCGCAAGCTATCGCCTAAACAAGGCCTATTGTACACAAACCGACGAAAATTAACGGCGTGAATACCTAACAGCAGAATTAAATGTACAACACTTAACTGATTCTAAAATATATCTAATTCAGTTCAATTATTAAAATACTGTTTCTAAAATTATTCCGCCTCCTACGAACCCGAACCGGCGAGCGATTCGGAACGCGACACATCACGGTTACGTTTTTAAAATTTTTTTTTTCATTTATTACTTATTTTCTCAACTCATCAAAAAAAAATATTTATATAATGTTTTTAAAACGTTTATTTTATATTTATTATTCGTTTTATATAATGATGTTAATATATGTAAAGAAAAAGTATTTTCTTCAATTTAAACGAGCCGCGGTCTTCGTACTCGGCGCACCATGCGAACTGACCCCGCTAGATGGAACGAGCAGTACGAGAATTACATCGATTGATTATCGATAGACAGGGAGACAGTGATGAGAGAAGAGGGGAGACCAAGAGAATCGAGCACATGTACGTAAGGAAGAATTAGGAGAAAAGATAAAAATTTGCAGTAATTAAAACATATATTGTAGAAGACTAGAGACCAAGGCAGTGTAAATAAAGAAGGGATAATAAGAGGCTTTAATTGTCGTTTCTTTGTCTACAGATAAGAGTGTAATTATTATAAACAGTTGTGAATCGTGAATAAATTTCGGAACTTTGTTTACAGAGAAACATATTGCGTCTATTATTATCAGTGAACGACCTCCCAAAAAAGCATAATTGCCTTATATATACAGGGTGGACCATTTTAATCTATCCAGTCGAATATGTCGAAAACCAAGCACGGGAGAGAAAAATTTTTCAGACAAAAGTTGTTTGGTTTCGAGGGGACCATAAGATGGTACCATTGCTTTGATCTTAAAGAATTATTTGAAAGTCACATGAAAGTCACCTCAATTTTTTTAAACGGCATCCCCTATTTTTTATTACATATTCTTGAGCTGACCTCAAGAGCTTTCCAAAACATTGTAATGAAATGTTTCTTCATTGAGTACTTTTCGAGTTATAAAGCTCCAAAGTTGCAATATGAAAAAATTCAAAATATCTCGTAAAGTATTCACTTTCCGTCTTATCTTACACGATTCAACTAGTCAAGGCAACAATTGGACATGATCCAACCGGTAAAAGCAAGATCTGGACATGATCCAACCAGTGAAGGTAAGATCTGGACATGATCCAACCGGTCACTGGTTGGATCATGTCCAGATCTTACCTTCACTGGTTGGATCATGTCCAGATCTTGCCTTGACCGGTTGGATCATGTCCAGATCTTGCCTTGACTAGTTGAATCGTGTAAGATAAGACGGAAAGTGAATACTTTACGAGATATTTTGAATTTTTTCATATTGCAAATTTGGAGCTTTATAACTCGAAAAGTACTCAATGAAGAAACATTTCATTACAATGTTTTGGAAAGCTCTTGAGGTCAGCTCAAGAATATGTAATAAAAAATAGGGGATGCCGTTTAAAAAAATTGAGGTGACTTTCATGTGACTTTCAAATAATTCTTTAAGATCAAAGCAATGGTACCATCTTATGGTCCCCTCGAAACCAAACAACTTTTGTCTGAAAAATTTTTCTCTCCCGTACTTGGTTTTCGACATATTCGACTGGATGGATTAAAATGGTCCACCCTGTATATTCTTTAAACATTTTTAAAATATTTATTTTAGATTAATTATTCGTTAAAAATAATAATTTCAGTGAACCTTTTTTAAACGTTTTTAAAAAGTTTATTTTATATTTATTATTCGTTTTATATAATGATTTTAATAAATATTTTTTAAACATTGTTTAAACATTTTTTAAATATTTATTTTACATTAATTATTAATTGTTATTATATAATATTAATAAAATATATTGTTATTTGTAACGCTGCACTTCTCCGACTCGTGCAGTCGGCACACGAATCGGGTGCAGGACAGAATGTACTCTTTTTGTCAGCGCTCGACCGTTCGGCGAATTTCGCGAGACCCGACAGCTCACTACGGAAAACACTAAATGGGCGCCAGGTACGGCGGTCCGTACCTATTAAAAAGAATCGGTCAACACTAACCCACGAAAGAGTTGGTCTCGCCGACGAGTAGGACTCGTCGTCCGCCCGGACGGCTGACACGAACGACCGGCAGCTCAGCCCTACTCGCGGCAGAGGGGCTGGTTCGCGCGAGGTCGGAGGTGAAAGGATAGAGCGGCGGTTAGAACAATTAAGCGACCAGTAATATCTTCCGACAACGTTTATTGTTCGTCAACGGTTACAATATTATCATTCGGCAGCGGAATGATGGGATAACAGAATGAATCTTTGTTCGCGATTGCGATACAAGTATTCAGCAGCGCGAGTCCGCGTCGTGACCGGCGGAGGTTACAACAGCCGCGTAAGCGCTCGTCGGTACAACATGGCGAATGTTCAGCGGTTTTACTGGATTCGAGGCGATCTCCGAAGCTTTTTCCAACGCGCGGGAGGAACGCGAGCCCTCGCCCTCGCCCAGGAGGACGGTCGGGTCCCCGCTCGTCGACGCCTCGCCCGCTCCGCGACGCGAAAACACCAAAATAAACGTCCTCGTCTCTTTCGGAACGGACTCACCAAAACTATAGCGGAGCGGGGGCAGTCGGTAACTGGCAGCGGCGGTCCCTCCGGACTCACAAAAGAATGACCCTTAGTACGGCAGCGGTCTTACGCGTCGAAGGTCGAGTCGTCGTCTCCTTTGTCTGCTTCTTCTCGGCTCCGCGGATGGCACGTCCTTTACACTATGCCGTGCTTTTGGCGGTATCGGCGAAAAAGCTCTCGAACGGTCGTTGGAGTCACGTTTTATTCCAGGTTTGAACCGTCTTCCGACAGCTCTTGGTCTCTCATTGGCGGGATATATCCCCCATTTAACAATCTCTGACTCTTGGAGACTGTTTTTCTTACGTCGATCTTCTGAGCTTCCCAGTCCGTTCGACCTTGTCTTCAGCTCTTTCGCGGCAGCCGTTGTTTATGGCGATCCACGAGCCTCGCGGCGTCTTCGCTCGGCTCGGAGGACGCTCCGGGTCGCGGAGAATGCGCTACCCCGGCGGCAGTTATCCTCTGCTCGTCCGCGGTGTCGATCCACTCCGTCCTTGCTACTTTCTTGCCACAGCTTGTGACCGCTCCACTTCGGCAGCTTCGCTTTGACGTTCGGGATGTTGCTGAAACAGGCCCTTGTTAGAGTTTCCCACCCTGTGGGTCCCTACTGAGTCTTATTCTTTACGGAAACGGTTCACCTGGAACAGCAGGTCCTTCTGCCGTTTCTCTCGCAGGTTCTTCCTTTCCCACGGCGGCAGCAGTCCTCCTTGATGGTGGCCTTCTTCTTCTCGACTCAACCTCCCTTCCCCCCCCGCCCCCCGATGACCGTATTTACACACAAAAATTACTGGAGGGCTGCGTAGTCTCGCGTCCTATTCGCCTCACGGCTAGGACGCGACATCCGCCTGCAACCAGGAAGCCCATAAGGCTTCCTTATTCTGGTTTACTAGTGACGGACGATAATAAATAATCGTCACGTCATATATCCCCCTCCCTGGGGAAAAACCAAAAAGTCCTCGGCGACCCGCCATTGACCTCGCTTCTTCGCCCGTCTTCATGCTTAGGGTATCACGAAAGAGTGGTTACTCGGCAGCGCTCGCCCTCGCCCTCCCCAGCTTTCGGAAAACTCCTCCTTTCCCCTTTTGTTATTTTCCATTTTTAGAAGGAGACGACCTCGCGATTTGTGCCTTCCTTTCTACGTCAGAGAAATCAGGAGAGGCAGGATAGGGTTTGGATCGCCGTATGGGACTTTTAATAAGCCTACTGGTCTTCTGCTTTCATGGCCTTTTATTTCCTCGATCGAGACCCTCTCTCTTACAACACACACAAAAAAAAACGAAAAAACAAAGAAACATTTCTTTCTCTTTTGTCCGCTCCCGTTAGAATAAGCTCAAAACTAAACAAGAAAAATCCGGTCTTTCCGAGTGAGCGGCAGCACTAAAAGTTCGCAAGAGAGCGGAGGCGTCGTTTCCAACGAAATTTTCACAAAACAACAAAAAATGACTCTAACCATAAAAAGACCAAAAAAAAAGATTTTCTCAACGGCAGCCGGCGTGTTCTTGTCCAGGGCGGTAGGGCCTCAAGTTCCTTCAAGCGACCTTACAGCGGGGACACGTCTTCATTGTAACCCCGAATGCACCACACCCGAAGCAGAAGGATCCCTCCCTCGGGTGCGGGCACTCGGAGTACTTATGTCGGTCCTCCCAGCAGTTCCAACATCTGTTGGCCTGCAGGGAATCCGCTCAGCCGCCCGGAGTACCTAACCTGGACCTTCTGGTCTCGGCAGCTGCCCCCCTTCGGCCCTTCCTGGCGCGTTTCCTCTTCTTCGGGAGTTCCGTCCGGGCGTCGTCCCGCGTCGACGACGTCCCCGCCACGGCCTTTCCCCTTCGCGCGGCCTCCAACCGCTCCGCTCAGTCCCGTTGAGGCGGCTTCGGCAGCAGGTGGTGGCGGCACCTCGTTGACCGGCCCCGGCTTCGGCAGCTCCCCGGCTATCGGTGTCGCGGGGACCTCTACGATCTCTATGACCTCGGGCTCGCTGACTGGATCGGTCTGGGTTTCCCGCGTTCGGGCCTTTGGGCTCCCCCGGGTTTGCGTGGCGACTTCCTTGGTGGTCGGGAAGTCCTTCACTACAGCGCCCTCGGTAGTGTACCGAGAGCGCTTGTAGAACTCCACCAGTTCTCCGAGTTACGCCCAGAACGCAGGAAACCGGTCATCGAGCTCGTCCCATAACTCTGCGTATTTTTGTACGAAAGCTTGCCAGTCTTCCATGCCGCTCTATTGGGAATTCAGGAAACATAAGGCTTGATATCTTGGATATGGACCTTGCCGCCCGAACTCCCGTCCAACCGCTCGAGCTCGCACACCACCGACGACAATTTTCGCGTGATCTTGAAGGAGCCCGATAATTTCGGCGTCAACTTCGCTGCGATATTCTGCGCAGCCGACGATAAGATGTACTGTCGCCTCAACACCAAATCTCCTACCTGGTATACGCGGTGACATCTCCTCAAGTTGTAGGTGGCCGCCTGGCGTTGATGTGCCTGTTCCAGATTGTCGGCCACCCACTTATGCAAGACACTGAGTTTTCTCATCCTCGTTGTCCATCTCTCCGCATCCTGTGTCTCGACCGCGCCTACCCCCTCGCGACCGCTCCTCAACGAGTTCGACAGCTCTAATTCCCGTTCCAAATTCACAAAGGCGGGCGTGGCATTCATCGAAGAGTGGTGAGCCGTGTTATACGCAAATCTAAACTCACATAAATTCTCATCCCACTCTCGATGATCCTCTCCCAGGAACGCCACTATCATAGTTTTCAAAACTCGATTTATCCGCTCCACGGGATTCGTCTGAGGGTGGTAGGGCGGTATCGTTGTGTGTGTAATTCCGCGCTCTTTTGCAAACTCACTCATTACGCGATTAACGAATTCCGTACCATTGTCCGTCAGCAAATACTTCGTGGTCCCCCATCGCGTGATCACTAAGTCCTCGATCGCGTCGCGAATCTTTTTGCCATTCGCCTGGCGCAAAGCTTGGACTTCGATCCATTTCGAAAATAGATCCTGCATGACTACTATGTATGCGAAGCCGGTCCTAATCCTAGAGAACGGCCCCATCACATCGGCCGCGACCACCGTCCAAGATTTCTCTACGATGCGTCTCCCCATCAACCCCGCGAAAGCTTGTTGCTCTACCTTGGTACGTTGACAGGGATCGCATCTCTTCACGTAACGCACCACGTCCCGAAACATTCTCGGCCAGTAGTAAGCGACAGCTATCCGGTGGTACATTTTCTCCACCCCTAAATGACCCGCCTGGGGATGGTCGTGAGACTCTCGGAGCGCTCCTTCGCGATCATCTCTCAGCAACACTAACTTCCAGCGATCGAAGTCCTCCACTAATTCCAAAATCGCAGGCCTCGATCGCAAGTAATAGAGACGATCGTCGACGATTTTCCAAGTCGGAAATCGCTCCGGATTTTTGCTCACGTCCAGGTATCGTTTACGATACCACCCGTCCAGGGAGTGGATCCCCCGCTGCGTTCACGATAGCCGCGATAACCTCCCCAGTCTCGCCCTCGTATCGGCGCGACAGCGCATCCGGGACGTGATGAAGGGCCCCCTTTCGTTGGACCATCTTGCAATTGTATTCCGAGAGTTCCAGGGCCCAACGCGCTAGTCTACCTGTAGGGTTTCTCAGATTGTGTAGCCAACGAGGCTACTATGATCGGTTATCACAGTGAAGTGATAGCCCTCCAGATAGGACCGGAATTTCTTCACCGACCACACTACTACTAGGCATTCAAGCTCGGTCACTGAATATTTCTTTTCTGCATCTGACAGCGCGCGGCTAGCGAAAGCCACTACCCGTTCCACCCCCTCGTGGTCTTGGGTGAGCACTGTTCCTAACCCAATCGAACTGGCGTCCGTCTGCACAGTAAACGGCAGCGAAAAGTCCGAACACGAAAGTACGAGCGCGTCAGCTATCACGTGCCGAATCCGCTCGAATGCCTCCTGCTGTTCCGTCTCCCACTGCCATCGCCTATCCTTTTTCAATAGGCGCGTCAGTGGTTCGCTCAACGTGGCGAACTGCGGTATAAATCGTCGATACCAGGACGACATTCCCAAAAAGCGGCATAGTTGCCTAAGATTTTTAGGCGCCGGGAATGTAGTCACTGGTTCGACTTTTGCAGGGTCGATTTGCAGTCCCCCTCCACCAACGAGGAACCCCAGATACCTAACTTCACTACGACAAAACTCACACTTGTCTGGATTTATTGTCAAGCCAGCGGCCGCGACGCGATTCAACACGCGTTCGAGCCACTCGATATGCTGCTCGAACGTCGGTGTTGCTACAACTATATCGTCGAGGTACGCAAACGCGTACGGCTCTATTTCCGGCCCGATGACTCGATCCAACAATCATTGAAACATGGCCGGGGCCCCCGTTAACCCATACGACATCCGCGTAAAATGGAATAGACCCTTGCCCGGAACACTAAATGCAGTCACCTCTCGACTCTCCTTGGCCAACGGGATCTGGAAGTACGCTTGGCTCAAGTCGATCATAAGATGTAACGCGCGGCGCGAAGTTTATTCAAAATACCGGTCATGTTAGGCATCGGATACGCGTCCTTTTTCGAAACGTTATTTACTCGACGAAAATCCAGGCAAAAGCGGTATTTACCATTGGCCTTCCGAACCATAACTACCGGGTTCGACCATTCACTAAAGGAAGGCTCAATGATTCCGTCTGCTAACATTTTATCTATTTCCTCGCGCATGGCTTCCTGAACTCGCGGCGACACGAGATAGCATCGTTGCTTGATCTGTGCGTGTTCTCGGCGGACGTCTACACGGTGTTCAGTTAGCGCGGTAACCCCCACGCCCTTCGAGACGCTCGGTAATCTATCCTCTAGAAAATTTTTCAATCGCACCTCTTCGTTCATCGTGAGGCTCGCCAGCGCGCAACACGTTTTCCGCTCTCGCTTCAAAAGGGTGACGCACGCTCGCGTTGGTAGCGAACCCCCACTCCCCCGCAGCAAGGTCCAAGAAAATCCCGTACGCGCTCAAAAAATCGAAGCCTAAAATAGCCGGTAGCGCTAGATTCGGCAACAAATAAACCGTCAACACGCGCTCGATTCCCTCTAACCGAAACGGCACCTCCGCTGTCTCCCTGACCTCCTCAATCTGGCCGTTCACGGTCCGGATCCGGCAACCCTGGTCGCGAGTCGTTGGCAGTTCTAACGCGCATACGATTTCGATTCCCTCGCGCCCCAGGATCGTTCGATTGGATCCGGTGTCCACCAAGGTGCGTAACGACAGCTCAACAATGGTCAGGTTGAGGTAATGGAGCGACGGCAGCTCGCGGGCGTCGAATGCGCTATACGAGAGCGACTCTCTATGCGATTGCGGCAGCAAGTATGTACGGGTCTCCGGAGGAATAAGAGAAGTCGCCGCGACACGATCTACGAACTTTTCTTCTTGTTTCCCGCGCATTTCGGGCACGTCTTTAACGTGTGGCACTTTTTGCTACACCGGTAGCAGTGTACGCGCGGTGCCTGAAGGCAGTCGCGCGCAAAATGCCCCTCGCCCTCGCCCTCCAGCAGCGTCGGCCCTTCGCCGGACGCTCCGGCGCTACAATAACAACGGTTGTTTCGGCTCGTCTTCCCTCGGCCCCCACCGCGTCCCCGCCGCTGTCTCGCATCTTCTCTCGAGCAGCGGCGCGAGAACCGGTTCCCCGCGCGTGCCGAGTCGATCGCGGCTCTCCCGCGTACTCTCGGGGTTTCTCCTCTCGCGATTCTTCCGGAGTCTCAAATTCTCCTACATCCGCCATTACGATAACTGGCGGAGGGCGCGTAGACCTCGGCGGTGGACGATATGCTAGCTCTGGACAAACAGATCTTTCCAGGGGTGGAGACACCCGATATTGTCGTGCCGCGACATAACTGCGCTCCATCCGCGTCGCTAGGCGCTCCAACGTATCGAAGTCGGATACGTCGTCGCGATGCACCGCGATCTGCAATCTCGGCAGCATATTCCTATGCGCGTAGTTCAGCCGCTCGTCCTCTCCCCACGGCGGATCTAAGCGACTGAACAGCTCAAGCATACACGTGAGAAAATCGGCAACCGGCCCGTGCTCACTCTGAGTGCGCCGCATTATTTCGTCTCTAAGCGCAAACTGAAAATCGGGGTCCTCGAAACGCGCCCGCAACGCGGTCTCGAATCCCCACCACGTGCACCACTCAGAGCGCCTCGCGCGAAGGCCAACGCACTGATCAGCTGTTAGTCACGTTTCTTTTGTACGGTAGCGGCACGGCACTCGAAACCACAACACACTCGCGTTCTCGCGGATCTAAACAATGACGTCACCACGTGTCACTTGCTCGCAGCCAAACTCTCTCGGCTCGACGAACGCGACAGCTGTAAGAAACGGATTAGTGTCGGCGACAGCACACACAAATATAAACAGTATAAAAACCAGGCTCGATCAGACCTGTGAGACGCACGCTGTGTCCCGATAGCTGATCTCAACTTTCTCGGTCGTTTATGATCACAATTTAAATCGTAACCGATTCCCAGCGCGACCCGAACAAAGATTCTTTAATGCCGACTTCCCCTCCGACCAAATATAGATATCTCCGACTCCGTTGACTTTTGCATCAAGTGGGCCCCACGTTGGGCGCCAAAATTTGTAACGCTGCACTTTTCCGACTCGTGCAGTCGGCACACGAATCGGGTGTAGGACAGAATGTACTCTTTTCGTCAGCGCTCGACCGTTCGGCGGATTTCGCGAGACCGGACAGCTCACCACGAAAAACACTAAATGGGCGCCAGGTACGGCGGTCCGTACCCATAAAAAGAATCGGTCACAAAACACTAACCCACGAAAGAGTTGGTCTCGCCGACGAGTAGGACTCGTCGTCCGCCCGGACGGCTGACACGAACGACCGGCAGCTCAGCCCTACTCGCGGTAGAGGGGCTGGTTCGCGCGAGGTCGGAAGTGAAAGGATAGAGCGGCGGTTAGAACAATTAAGCGACCAGTAATATCTTCCGACAACGTTTATTGTTTGTCAACGGTTACAATATTAGCATTCGGCAGCGGAATGATGGGATAACGGAATGAATCTTTGTTCGCGATCGCGATACAGGTATTCGGCAGCGCGAGTCCGCGTCGTGACCGGCGGAGGTTACGACAGCCGCGTAAGCGCTCGGAGGTGTACCCGCTCGTCGGTACAATACCGCGAATGTCCGGCGGTTTTACTGGATTCGAGGCGATCTCCGGAGCTTTTCCCAACGCGCGGGAGGGACGCGAGCCTTTGCCCTCACCCAGGAGGACGGCCAGGTCCCCGCTCGGCGACGCGAAAACACCAAAATAAACGTCCTCGTCCCTTTCGGAACGGACTCACCAAAACTATAGCGGAGCGGGGGCAGTCGGTAGCTGGCAGCGGCGGTCCCTCCGGACTCACAAAAGAATGACCCTTAGTACGGCAGCGGTCTTACGCATCGATGGTCAAGTCGTCGTCTCCTTTGTCTGCTTCTTCTGATTCTCAAAGGGAGCGGCGCGGTCTAGGCATGCCTCGAGCATCCCCCGCTGCTCCCATTAGCCAACCCCATCTCCGCGTGGTGAGAGTCGGGCAACGTCTGGACGCCGCCACGTCCAGACGGCCGACGGGGTCCTGGCTGCCCGTGCGCCCCAAAGGGCGGACTCTTCCCTCCGCCCACGTGCCTAGTCCATGGTGAGACGTGGGGCCAAGAAAGGACGAGCTTTTCCCAGCGGTAACGGTAACGGTGGCGCCCCCCGCGAACCCCGGTGTCCGGAGGACTCGAGCAGTATGAAATCCACAGAGACAGTCCACACTGTCCGAGCACTGGGGCGAGTAGGAGTGCCTCCCGGCCGTGCCACTTCCTCCCCTTTCCAGCAGGAGCGGGACAGGGCGACGCCTTGGTAGGACCGGTACCTGAGCGGCTCGAGCGGTACGAAACCGTGCAGACAGCCTAGTTGGGCCGGGTACTGGGACCGGAAAAGATGCCGCCCAGCCGCGTCGCTACCCTTCCCCCTCTTTCTTCCTTCCCTACACCTCCCGGAGAGGTATCTCACACTTGAGCAGTCCATCACCCTCCGCCTCCCCCTGCTGCATCGATGATGTAGGGGAGGAGGCAGGAGCTGCCTCGCAGCCTACCGGGCCCTGCGTCCCTCCGCTTCGGCGGCAGGGTCGACGGAACCTGGGGCTCTTTTCTTTTGAGGTGCAGGAAAACTACACAGCACTGCCGCGAGCATATAATTGGCTCGACGCCGCGGCCGTCGGCCCTCGACGGGATCGCCATGACGCTAGCGGCGAAAAACCCAAACACTCCACTTCCTCCTCTTTTTTTTTACCCTAGGTAGCCCCGCCTTCCGCCCCGCCTCGTTGCATCCGTGATGCAGGGAAGGGGGGGACATGGGCTGCCTTCACAACCTACCGGGCCCTTCGTCCCTCCGCTTCGACGAGTGGGGTGACGGAACCGGGGGTACTTCTATTTCAGGTATAGCAGAAAACACAGCTTGCCGCGAGCACGTAATTGGCTCGGCGCCGCGGCCGTCGAACCTGGGCGGGACCGCCATGGCGCTAGCGGCGCTAACTTAAACTCTCCAAACGCCTTCCCTTCTCTCTTACCCTTGGCGGTTTATCGCATTCCGCCTCCCTTCGCTGCATCCTTGATGCAGGGAGGGGAGGTAGGGGCCGCTACAGCAACCTACCGGGCCCTGCGCCCCTCCGCTCCCAGCGGCAGGGTCGACGGAACCGGGGGCATTTTTCTTTTTCAGGTTCGAAGGGGAGCAATGCGGTATAGGCATGGCTCTGACTATCCCCCACTGCTACCCTCTTCTTCTCCTGTTGTTCTTCTTCCTCTACTTCTTCTTGTTCTTCTTCCTCTTCTCGCCTCTCATGAGGCAGCGTGTCTAAAGGACCGCCGGGTTGGGGGGTCCCGACATACCCCCCAATTATTCAATCATGGGCTTGACTAGGAAAAACGTTACCTGCGGCGGGTCGGTAACGTCGCGCCGGCATGGGGGGGTTATGGTCCCAGGCCCCCCTAATCGTCATCGAGTGATGGGCCACGTGATGACTTCCAAGCCGGCGCGTCTGCGGTGGGCGCGCTGGTGGCTAGGGTTACCGCCGTTGGAGCTTCGTCTCAAGGTCGCAGCCTTCGTGCTGTCTCGGTTAGGCTGGTTAGGTGCGACGAAATGCCCACGCCGGATCCTTATGACCGGGTGAGACAGAATAGAGTAGGAATCGATGTAGGGCCCGTGTCCGCGTCCGTGTCCGCGTATCAGGATCGCTCGCTCGAAAACACCCCTTTAATAGCTTCTGGTGATTCCATTCCATCGCTAGGATTCACGGGAATTAGGGTTATGCAGCTGAACATGAGGCGTTCAGCTGTGGTTAGTGGCGAAGTCCGTCAGCTCGTAGCCGAGAAGCGACTGAACGTCCTGCTCTTGCAGGAAATGCACGTCCGCAAGCAAGGCTCGAGCTCCGCCATTCTCGGTTTAGGGCAGGAAACGATGGTTGCCACTGCACGCTCGGAACGTCCGTGGGCTGCAGTGGCAGTTTCAAACCCCTCGTTCCATATCATGGAGATCTCGCAGCTCAGCACCGCGCACTGTGCGTGCGCGGAAGTGCGGGCACCCGGCTTCTCTTTCTACGTCGCATCGTGCTACTTCCAGTACAGCGACGAGATTGAGGGGCACCT
>NW_022639518.1:1473564-1473913 GCF_010583005.1 Odontomachus brunneus | reverse complement strand
GCGCGATCCCCGATGTGGGGTGACCGCATGGTAAACGATAGGGGCGCGAAGCTCGAGGAATTCATCCGCGCTTGCGGATGGAAAATCCTCAACGCTCTCGGACAGTCGCCGACCTATTGGACGTCATGGGGATCGTCACATATTGACGTGACCCTGGCGACTCCGGCCATGAGCCAATTCTTCGGCGAGTAGAAGGTCAGGTGCGACTGGACGACGAGCGACCACAGTGCTCTAGACCACAGTCCGTCTGAGGGTGCCGAGAGTCAGAGGCAATGACCGGCCTACCTCTAACTCTCGGTTCGACGCGAGTTGTGCCGACTAGGAGAAGTACGCCGATAGCCTCATCGAT
>NW_022639518.1:1465893-1473554 GCF_010583005.1 Odontomachus brunneus | reverse complement strand
TACGCCGATAGCCTCATCGACCTTTCCGCGTCGAGACTCGAGGTCCTCAGTTTGGAGTCCGCTGGGGGGGTGGAGGGCTTCGCGAAGTCCATTTCTCAAGTTTTGGTCGAAGCCTCGGAACGGGCAATGCCCAGGAAGAGGCGTTTTAGAAAGTCCAACCCGTGGTGGACAAAACAATTGACGATATTGAAAAAGGACGTCTATAGGGCACGGCGTGCCTTCCAGCGGGAAAACGCTGAGCCGCTCCGTGATTCCGGCCGAAGTGCCTACCTCTTTTCTTTGAGGAGGTACACGAGGGAGGTGCGGAAGGCGAAGCGCGACAGTTGGCGGAAATTTGTGACGGAGGTGAGAAACTCGGAGCCATGGGAATTCGTACAAACGCGAGGCTCGGAAGCTCCGAGTGGACGAAGTGCTCAGCAGCCTCCGCCGCGATGATGGCTCCTCGACCAACACCATAGAGGAGACCGCCAGGCACCTGCTGGAGGTGCACGTCCCTGATGACCGGGAGAATGACGACACGCCGAGGCAGCGTGAAATCAGGGGAAGCGCGTTCATCGCGCCCGACGGAAACGATGCCCCGCTCTTCACGAAGGCAGAAATCGTCGCCGTCGCGAAAACCCTGAAAGTCAGGAAGGCGCCTGGTCTGAACCTTGTTGAGGTTGTAGCGTTAAAGGCTGCCATTAAGGTAATCCCCGGTCAGTTTGTTAGGCTTTTCAATGGGTGCCTTCAATGGGGCGTCTTACCCTCGATCTGGAAGGAGGGTTCACTTAGAGTCTTCCTGAAGGGCAAGGGTAAGGACGCGAAGAACCCTAAATCTTATAGGCCAATTTGTCTCCTCTCCGTCGTAGGGAAATTCTTCGAGAAGCTTTTAAAGAAGCGACTCGACCGGACGTCGATGGCGCCGGGGAGACTCTCCAATCGGCAGTTCGGCTTCATGGCCGGAAGGTCGACGGAGGACGCGATCGTTGAGCTGCGTCGGATGGTCTCCGCCTCCGAGCGGAGATACGTCTTTGCGCTGCTCTTCGACATAGCTGGCGTCTTCGACAGTGTCTGGTGGCCACTAGTCCTGGAGAGCTGGAAGAGGCTACACTGCCCTCGAAATATCTTCCAGGTTCTCCGCAATTATTTTAGCGATAGGAAGGTCAGCGTGTCCTTTGGAGACATTCGAGTCTCCAAGGACGCGAGTAGAGGTTGCCCTCAAGGTTCTGTTTTAGGTCCAGCGAGCTGGATAATTATGTTCGACGGGCTGCTCCACGAACTAGAGAGGGAAATATGTAGGTCCTTTATCGCATATGCCGACGATCTTTTGGTCACGGTCGAAGGCGACTCGCGCAGAGAATTAGAAGAAAGAGGGCAACGAGTAGTAAATATAGTTAGGAATTGATGCGAGTGAGCCAAACTCCAGATCTCATCGCGCAAGACTGAGGCAATTGTACTCAGGAGCGAGCCGGTCAGGAGGGCTCCCATCGGTAGACGGGAAGGAGCGCGTCCGGACCGAAAGCGTAAAAGCCACTGGGCCAAGAAAACAGATCTCGCGGCAAGACCACCGACCGTCCGTTTAGGAAAAGAAAAGATCGCGTTCAAGAAAACAGTCAGGTACCTCGGCATCCATTTCGACAGGGACATAGGAGTATCCTCCCATTGTAGATATTTGAGCGACAAGGTCGAGTCGCTTTTCAGTAAATTAGCTAGGATGGCGGGATGTCGGTGGGGATTGCGCTTCAGTGCGCTCTCCGCGATTTACCGGGGCGTGTTCGTGCCGACGGTGGCTTACGCCGCTGCGGGGTGGGTCGACCTGTGCGCGGGGAGTGACCTAAAGGTCCTCAGGACCCTGCAGCGCCGAGCGCTCATTTCGACGACAGCTGCGTACCGCACGGCGTCGACGGAGTCGCTTTGCGTGGTTGCTGGAGCGGTCCCCGACGACATTCTTCTCGAAGAATATTCGGCGCGGTACATGGTTAGAAAAAAGATGAATGCCAGGATAGGAAACTCGACCGTCCCGTTCACCGGGAATGTTAGAGAGACCCAGGGTCTCATTAGGGGCGAGGCGTACAAGATGTGGCAGGCTCGATGGTCTTCTTCGAGCAAAGGCCGCACGACATACGCCTTCTTCGAAGATGTGGAGTGCAGGGTTGTTGCGCGGTGGGTCCGCCCTGACCACTACGTGACACAGATGATCATCGGACACGGCAGGTTCCAGGCATGCCTTGCGTCCTTGGGAAGGTGAGACGTGTGTGTGTGTGGAAGGGGAAGGGACGCTGCCGAGCATCATCTCCTGCAATGTCCCGAATTCGAGCCGCAGCGGGAGGCTCTTCGGGAGGTCGTTCCAGCCGCAAGCTGGAGGTGGCCGGAGGCGGCACACTACTTCGTGTCGACTCCAGAGGCCTACTCTGTCTTCGCGGCCTTCTGTCGGGAATCCCTTTGGTTAAAGGGTCCATGTTAGATTTCACAGCGGCCTACCCGGGGGATGTCGGAGCCCCCGGGCATGGGTAAACGGCCTCGCAACCTTCGCGGGATCACCGTGGACCCGGGCCGCTGAGGTAGGAAACAATTAATACTTTATTTTACTTTCAGGTTCTCATCTCACCTCCCTCACCTCCATCACCTAAACCCAATACCCATTTCTATTCCCTTCCCCTCCCATCCAAAAGGGTCAGAGCGTATGTCTGGGCGAGACACTAGTGAGCGGGCCTCCCCGTGGTTCCCGTGGGCGTGGGGCGCGCGCTGCAGCCACAACGGGCGGGCGGCGCGCGCGCCACGGCTAAACCGCTCATCCTGCGAACACGTCCCGCAGGCGCTGCTGGATT
The DNA here is from genome assembly GCF_010583005.1 of Odontomachus brunneus. Taxonomy (NCBI): domain Eukaryota; kingdom Metazoa; phylum Arthropoda; class Insecta; order Hymenoptera; family Formicidae; genus Odontomachus; species Odontomachus brunneus. The sequence goes on along the minus strand of NW_022639518.1, from coordinate 1,470,747 downwards.
TTTCCATCGCCCTTCCCCTGTCAGTGGTTGACAAACGGTAGAAGTAGATGGTAGTAAGTAGCGTATAGCCTTCACGGCTAAGGAAGCAAAGCGCGGCATCCTATGGGTGTCGGGCTTCACACTAACTGTCTGCTTCTTCTCGGCTCCGCGGATGGCACGTCCTTTACACTATGCCGTGCTTTTGGCGGTATCAGCGAAAAAGCTCTCGAACGGTCGTTGGAGTCCCGTTTTATTCCAGATTTGAACCGTCTTTCAACAGCTCTTGGTCTCTCATTGGCGGGATATATCCCCCATTTAACAATCTCTGACTCTTGGAGACTGTTTTTCTTACGTCGATCTTCTGAGCTTCCCAGTCCGTTCGACCTTGTCTTCAGCTCTTTCGCGGCAGCCGTTGTTTATGGCGATCCACGAGCCTCGCGGCGTCTTCGCTCGGCTCAGAGGACGCTCCGGGTCGCGGAGGATGCGCTCGCCGGACTTACCCCGGCGGCAGCTATCCTCCGCTCGTTCGCGATGTCGATCCACTCCGTCCTTGCGGCTTCCTTGCGACAGCTTGTGACCGCTTCACTTCGGCAGCTTCGCTTCGACGTTCGGGATGTTGCTGAAACAGACAACCTTGTTAGAGTTTCCCACCCTGTGGGTCCCTACTGAGTCTTATTCTTTACGGAAACGGTTCACCTGGAACAGCAGGTCCTTCTGCCGTTTCTCTCGCAGGTTCTTCCTTTCCCACGGCGGCAGCAGTCCTCCTTGATGGTGGCCTTCTTCTTCTCGACTCAACCTCCCTTCCCCCCCCGCCCCCCGATGACCGTATTTACACACAAAAATTACTGGAGGGCTGCGTAGGCTCGCGTCCTATTCGCCTCACGCCTAGGACGCGACATCCGCTTGCAACCGGAAAGCCCATAAGGCTTCCTTATTCTGGTTTACTAGTGACGGACGATAATTAATAATCGTCACGTCATATATTAAATTTTATTATATTAATATTTATGTATTATACATATATTACAATATATCATAATCATATATATTTTTCTTATTATTTATATGTAAAATTGAAATGTGTTTAAGCAATTTTGCGCAAACCCTGAATATTCTTTTATTTTATAATATTCTCTATTATATAAAGTCTGACGCAAGCTGTATCGATAACAAAAAATGCATTAAAAACATTAAACTGGAAGGAATGGTCAAAGTTATTTTACAAATAATTAAATAAGCTTTAGATATATTAAATAAAATAGATAAGCCAATCAACGCGTGTGTTTGCTAAGTACGTTATAATATACTGTGAACACTGTAAGTATATATTTTATAAACATAAATTGTAAGAACATCGTTGGAGTCATTGGAATGACCGCGTGCCGCTCGATCGTCAGGTTAAGCAACGCGGGAGAGGTGCACTTGGACACGGTGCATTTGGACACAGCCAATCACAGCACCGTATGATTAGAGACATTTGTAGGGTCCCTTGGAACAGCGACTTGTGATTGGACTGTGTCCAATTGCCCCGTGTCCAACTGATATACACCCAAGCAACGCAGATGGGTGCCCGGCGTACCGCTTCAAATTCCAAATTATCGACGGATGATTTGCGAAAGTTTTATAGTGTATTTGACAATCTTCAGTTTCTAGCAAGTTATAAGACATTAGAAAATTAAGAATTAGTTTTTTTTTAAACAATAAGAATAAATAAGTCCTCTTTTTTTCATTACAAAAACGTTTATTTGAATATTTGAAATAATGTTTTTTTAACGTCATAAAAACATTTTTTTAACATTTGAAGAAAATGATTTTTAAACGTTTTTACAAACGTTTATAAAAATGTTTATAAAAACGTTAAAATAATGGGATAAGTCCTATTTTTTCATTACAAAAACGTTTATTTTAATGTTTGAAATAATGATTTTTAACGTTATAAAAATATTTTTTTAACTTTAAAATAAACGTTTCTTTTTATTAGATGTACAACTTTGCTTCCGCGGTTTTTTTCCGAAATTCGAGGCTTTATTGTAAAAAACTGGTTAAACATTTATGATTCAAAGTATTGTCCATCGCTGGCCACTACTTTCTCCTATCTTTCGGGCAGGGTACGAATCCCGCGTCGAAAAAACTGGTCATCTTTTGAGGCGTTCCACGAATCGATCCAATTGTTTACTTCTTCATAAGACCGGAAGTGCTGGTCAGCCAGGCCGTGTATCATTGATCGAAACAAGTGATAGTCAGAGGGAACAACGTCTGGAGAATATAGCGGGTGGGGTAGGACTTCCCATTTCAACGTTTCCAAGTATGTCTTGACCACTTTCGCAATATGGGGTCGAGTATTGTCATGCTGCAAAATCACTTTATCGTGTCTCTCGTTGTATTGCGGCCGTTTGTCTTTCAATGCTCGGCCCAAACGCATCAATTGCGTTCGATACCGATCGCCTGTGATTGTTTCAGTCGGTTTTACATCTCATAATACACTACGCCGAGCTGGTCCCACCAAATACAGAGCATGACCTTGGAGCCGTGAATATTCAGTTTGGCCATCGACGTGGAAGCATGGCCGGGAACTCCCCATGGTTTTCTGCGGTTGGGGTTATCGTAATGAACCCATTTTTTGTCCTCAGTCACAATGCGATGCAGAAATCCCTTTCTGTCTTTGCCTTTCAAGTTTTGTTCACAAGCAAACAAACGCCGTTCAACATCTCTCGGCTTCAATTCGTACGCCATCCAATTTCCTTGCTTCTGAATCATTCCCATGGTTTTGAAATGGCTTGTTGAGTCACTCCCAATGATCATACCAATTCTTCTTGATTTTGACACGAGTCTTGACCAAGTAATGCCTCCAATTCTACATCTTCGAAAACCTTCTCTCTTCCACCGCTATGCCGGTCTTCAACGTCAAAATCCGTTCTTGAAGCGTTGAAACCACGCACGACACGTTCTTTCACTAATAGCGGTCTCACCATAAGTATTTGAGAGCATTCGATGAGCCTCAACCGCAGATTTCTTCATATTTAAGCAGAAAATTAAAACCTCCCGCAAATGACGAGAATTTGGCTCGTAAATTGACATTTTCAATCGAGAATAACTTTATGGTGCAGACACAAATCGACTAATATTTCTATGGGGTTATGCCCAAGCTTATTGTATGACGTCTATGATTTATTTATTTCGATCACCACTTACCGCTAAAGCCATCTATAGGAAAACGGCGGAAGCAAAGTTGTACATCTAATAATAAAAAAAAGAGGATTTATCCCTCTATTTTTAACGTTTTTAAAAACGTTTTTAAAAATATTTTCCAAATGATTTTAAAACATTTTATAAACATGTTTTTAATTTTTTTTCTCCTGATTGGAAAATACAAAGCAAATCGATGAAAAAGATTCCATTTCTATTGTTGTTGTCACTTTACCATCAAAATGCTATTGACACAAAGACAAGTCATCAGTTCTTGTCATGTTGCCATCATGTTGTTTGCAACATTCCGTACTATTGTTGCTGATCGTTTGCTCTTAAAATTTCATTAACTGATTACATGTATTACCACTCATGTTGCTGAATTTGGTAGCACATCGCTTACGATGATGGCAACTAAATATGAACTATTCAGCAAAACATTCGTTTGTTTGATATGTTAAATCACGCTTGGTTATATGGGTATATTATTTTATCAGATAAGTATAAAAAATGATTATATGCTATTGAAACACTATAGTCTGTAGGATTGAAATATATTTGAACAAAAAAGCATTACATTATTACAATCAATGAGATACATAGATGCTATACGCTACACAGACTGGGTCACTTACAAATATTATATTTATAAACAGTAATTTATCTATCTAAAAATATGTGAGTATAAAAGCAGCACATAAACGAATACAAGGTATTTAGGTGAGAAATTGAGATAATGCAAAATTACTTATATTCAGTAATATGTAGATACAATAGGCCAAATCTTTCTCGTTTTCAGAATAAGCCTAAAGTTGGCTTATTAACTTGATGAAACACCTGTATGAACCAAGCAGAGATCTTGTACAAATCTTAATCAAAATAAGATTTAATCATTACCACATGCACGATGAGGAGGTTAATGTTTATTTGCAATAAATTTATTCAACAGACTTAACAAAATGTTTAACCTTTAAAACTTATGATCTCCTCTTTTTTAAATGATGACAAACTGTAATATTTATGCCGGGTACGTCGCCAATTACGGAAAACAACCAATATTACAATGCCACCATGGAAGCGGGAAATAGCGAGAAAATAAAAAAAGGCACAAAAGCACATCACAATGCTATCTCGGAGAACTATCACAGACTGCGCATGTGTATTACGTTGTGTCCTTTGACTATATAACCATGGACCGCTACCCTTATAGAAATATCATATTAAGAAATACTGAAAAATTATTAGTGATTAAATATTACCAGTAATTCAGTAATTTTTTGGCCAGTACTTAATTTCTGGTGAATACTGATAATAAAATCACTGTTAAATATTGATAGTAATCAAATACTGAGAATTATTATGCAAAGGTAAAAAATGAGAAAATCATAATGTTTACAAAAATATACTTATATTCCTAATTTTCTCATGTCTTATAAACTACTAGATATCGAAGATTGTCAATACATTCCAAACTTTCATGAATCCTCCTGCGATAATTTCGATCCCAAGCGGTATACTACTGGGCACCACCCTTTCATGTCCTGCTTAACTTCAACCTATTTTCAGTTCCAAGGAGAGTTTTTCGAACAAACCTTTGGAGCGGCGATGGGATCTCCTATACCTCCTATCATTGCAAACATCTTTATGGAACACTTTGAGAATAAAGTTTTGAGTAACGCACAACTGAAC
>NW_022639518.1:1464413-1465883 GCF_010583005.1 Odontomachus brunneus | reverse complement strand
TGGGCACCACCCTTTCATGTCCTGCTTAACTTCAACCTATTTTCAGTTCCAAGGAGAGTTTTTCGAACAAACCTTTGGAGCGGCGATGGGATCTCCTATACCTCCTATCATTGCAAACATCTTTATGGAACACTTTGAGAATAAAGTTTTGAGGAACGCACAACTGAACCCATCCACATGGTTTCGGTATGTGGACAATACTTTCGTAATTTGGAATCATGGCAGGGAAACTCTTTCTCAGTTTCTCGGGTTTCTCAATTCACAACGTCCCAGTATTCAGTTCACAATGGAAGTGGAACAAAATAATCAAATATCCTTCCTGGATGTGCTAGTCCAAAAGAACCAAGATGGCACCTTAGATCACCAGGTCTACCGAAAACCAACACACACGGACCGATATCTACATGCAACCTCTCATCATCATCCCTCGCAAAAGAATTCTGTCATAAGTTCATTGGTTTACAGAGCGCTCACAATTTCGGAACCATCTTCTCTGAATGGAGAACTAGAACACCTCAGTACAGCCTTAACCAAAAATGGATACAACAGCAAAAACATCTCGTAAATAATAAAAAACCAGAAGAACAGAATTGTCAGTCCTAAAAACACTGACACACTAGATGAAGAGAGAGAAAAAAGAGAAAATCGGCTGTCCTTCCATATCTCCAGGGCATAACAGAACCTATCAGCAGGATTTTGGGTAAACACAAAATCAAAGTAATCTTCAAACCTCATAGGAAGCTCTCCCATTTACTCCCAAATCCGAAGGATCAGAAATCATGCCTAGAAACATCAGGTGTATATAAGATCCCTTGCTCTTGTGGTAAAGTTTATATAGGAGAAACCGGGAGGAAGATCAGTACGCGAATCAAGGAACACCAGCGATGTACCAAGTATGGTCACTTTACTCAATCAGCCCTAGCTGAACACTGGATGGAGACTGGACACTCCGTACAATATGAAAAAGCCACCAGATTGGCTCCCTCACAGAGTTATTTTGCCAGAAAACATCGTGAAGGTCTAGAAATTTTGAAACATCCCAACAACCTCAACCGAGACAAAGGTATGCAAGTAAACTCTATTTGGCATACTGCCCTCCCGGTTTTTTAATTGACCAGCTGATCAATTAAAATACGCTGATTGGCTGAATTCAAGCATCGTCCCCTACTCCCTAAACACCATCTACACAAAGGAGGGAGGGGCGCATATAAGGACTACCTTTACCTAAGGGAGCTCAGTATCAGAGTTCTCAGCCCTGATGATGCAAACTGCAACGTTTGCGAAACGTCGGCATATCGCTGATTCAAGATATTCCGGAAGCTATACCTAGACATTGTATCAATGGCCGTGAAAGCCTCAAATCTACATGGGAAACATCTGGTCCTTGAAGTGTTTTCCCTGTTAAACGAATATTGACCGAACGCGCCGTGCAGTTCGACAAAATGTCTCGTGAGATATTGAGCAAAATCT
>NW_022639518.1:1463183-1463903 GCF_010583005.1 Odontomachus brunneus | reverse complement strand
AAAAAAACCAAAATAAGGACGACGGTTGAATCAAACAACGCGTGTGGTCCTAATAGGATAGGAGCGGTGGCGGCTGTGTTAACAGCGTATCACCAGGATGGTGTCGTCCTGGATGGCCGGTCTCGGGTAAGAGACCGGTTGACGACCTCTCCTCTGGCGCCCGAGCGGCCCCGTTATATCGGCGTGGCTAGCGATATTTAACCGCGAGAAGCGGCCGCGGTGTCCGGCCGGCGCCACGTAGCGGCGCCGCGCCGAGTTAACGCGCGCCGAGGCTCCTCGCGACTTGCGAAGGCGGGTTGGGTGGGGAGATATTAGGCGCGGATCTTCGGTGTCTAACGATATATTTATGATGGAAACAAGGCTAGTAAGTAACATTATAACTAAAACAACAACAACTATATACACGCGATAATTATATACATAATAGAATAGAAGAACAAACGGAACGAAGAATGAGGTAACAAAACGTAGCGGGACAGGGTGTCCCGTTACAATCTGTAAGTATTTGTGTCTCGTATGTCCCTTCTGTCGCAGTAGCGTACTACACACATACGATATGAAATAACATTGTAATATTTATACACTGAAAAAAATTAGAAATAAGAGTTACAAAATCGCCAGTATATGTTGACACTATACAACACGTTGAGTTGATATTGCTGTATCAACGTAATGTGTTGTTGTGTCAACATCAAACTTATGTACAGAACATGTTGTATC
>NW_022639518.1:1462339-1463173 GCF_010583005.1 Odontomachus brunneus | reverse complement strand
CACATAAGATGTGAAATAACATTGTAATATTTATACACTGAAAAAAATTAGAAATAAGAGTTACAAAATCGCCAGTATATGTTGACACTATACAACACGTTGAGTTGATATTGCTGTATCAACGTAATGTGTTGTTGTGTCAACATCAAACTTATGTACAGAACATGTTGTATCATGTTCGGTAATCACTAATTAATATATCAACAATATACAAACAAATTAGTATATCAACAATATATAAACAATTGAAATGCAGTTATAAATAAATACACTTATATTTATTTCTGTATAACTGCATTCTTATTTGTACTACTTTACCGAAATTTGTCGTTAACTGTAAATTGAATAAGGTAATCTAAAAAAATTTATATTAACAAAAAATATTAGTAAATTTTAAGAAACGTTTGTTTGTAAATTTGTTTGGAAAAATAAATATGTGTTTAAATGAAGCACTTATTTCTAAAAAATTAAAGAAATAAGTTTCGTATCTACAACTTATTTTTACATTTTTAAATATAATTGCTTTATTGAAACAACTATTTTCTGAAACATATTCCAACAAACGGTAATAAACATTTACTAATTTCTTTCGGTGTAATAACACTCTCTATGCATTGCGCGTGTCATTGTGTATATCTTATTCTTTATATCCCAGATAGCACAAACACTCAAAGGACGTTTTCTATAAATGTTGTTAGGATGTCTATAAGACGTTTAACGTTCTCTAGCACCGTTAAAACGTCTTTAAAACGTCTTTACGGTCTGTGTTAAATGGGATCTTTCTGACTTTCTCTATCGCTTCTATCTACATTTTATTTCTATCAATACTTTTTA
>NW_022639518.1:1454335-1462329 GCF_010583005.1 Odontomachus brunneus | reverse complement strand
ATTTCTATCAATACTTTTTATTTTTCTATATATGTATATCTTTATCTATCCTTTATCTATCTTAATCTATTTCTACTTCGATCTATTTTATATCCCTATCCTTCCTTTCCTACTCTATTCTTCATTCCATCATATCCTTGGGAAATGGAAAACAGAGTTATATTATTTTTATATTATAATACTTTGTAAAGTACAATATAGCTTTTATAATATAATATGTCGAATTTTAAGAAATTATCCTATAAAAACAGAAACGTATATGTACATTTATATTGTAATATTAAAAGAAACATATGTTTTTCATTTCCCTTTGATGGAAGAGACCACCACCTTCTCGTTTCCGTTGAGCAACACTATGTACGAGATTACAATATATTCATCATTATGTTTAATTATATGTAGATATTAGCTAAGTACATGTAAATATAAAGGTCTAGGCATACAAAACTTCAAGTATTAAAGACTAGTAGAAGCCAACGCTGGTTCTGTTGGGCGTTATTGATTACAAAATTTTAGTTCTATATAATAAAATTATTTAATCATTGACACACAAAAGAACCAGCGTCAGTTCACACTGGTCTTTATCAGTGGCCTTTCATTAATGATGTTTTCATATAAGCATCCCTTATAGAAATATCATACTAAGAATCATTGATAATTACTTATTATCCAGTATTTTTAATACTGAAAATAAGTAATTATCAATGATTCTTAGTATGATATTTCTATAAGGGATATCGATCTATTCGAAGGATACAAAATATTTGCAGAAAACCGTGTATAATTTGTTGGCCGCCGTGATTGCGAAAACTTATTACATTGAAACTGAAAAAGATTTCTAATTTGGCATTCTATGGCAACTTAACTGAAGTAAAAATATAGTATTCGGAATATTTTTCTATTTTTTTACACATAATTATCACTTCTTTTCGATACTTTGTCAGCCAATAATTTTACTTCGTTCAAAACGTAATTCGAAACTTCCGGTTATTATATCTAGTTCATATGATAGTCACACATCTATATATTTAAAACGTTTTTCATTTCTATGTTTCATGTCACTGGAACTTACACACTCGTATGATCCAACAGATAATATGTTCTCGGAACTTCTGCTGATAAAATTCTATATCTTTCAAGTTTGTTAATATTTTTCCATAAAATAATTACTAATTGCAATTTTTATATATATATATTTTTATATATATTTTATTTTTATATATATACATATATATACTATTATATATATGTACTTCACTGACATGTCGATGTATCCGAGAAGCGGTGACAAGCGGCACAATACGAACGGAGACAGCTTAGCGCGTCTCGCGGCCGGCGGGGTTAGCTATAGCTATCGCCGAAGGATAGCGATATCGTCTGTATTCTTCTATTTTCCCGAACTCGGCCGAACTCGCCGCGCTCACGGACACGGGCGCCGCTTGTGTGGGTTTCTCCCACCGCGCTGCCAGCGTGCTGTAAATGTAACAAAACTGAGAGCTTTGCCCGGCATCCGATTCTGACTGACTGCTACGCCGGTTACTACTTTACTACTACTGAGTTTTTGTGATCCCGCCTTTAGGAGGGGGTCTGAATGGTAGTGATGCCTTCCTTTTAGGAAAGAAAGGTTTTGTACCTGGAGTGTCTCAGATAAAGGATTATTTGGACAAAAAATTGTCACTGGCTGGCAGCCTAGTCGGTCGGACGTGACATCATCATTTTAGAAATAGTTTCTGCAACATAACATGTTACAATTAGATATATAGATATTACGCAAGAAAGTTGAACATTAATATTTGGTTATGTTAGAACTACAAAAGAAAATGTTACTTATTAATTCACCGACAATAAGTAGAGAAATTCGAGTACTTTGAAATTTTAGTATGTTTTTCTGACCAGACCAAGAATACTCTAAGGCTGAGTTCCTACCGAGCGCGTCACGCGTCGCGTCGTCTGCCTGAGTCATGAGTTAACTAATCAAATCCTCTAATTGAGATGACGCGACGCACGACGCACTTGTTCCAATGAAACGATTTAATTCGTTAACTCGTGACGCAGGCAGGCGACACGACGCGTAACGCGCTCAGTGGAAACTCAGCCTAATGCTAGCTCATCCGACATCAAGTGTGCATTTTTTTATTCGCAACAGATGCAACCCGATGCATAATTTAATCGTTCTGTATATCCAGTTGTGTACATCAAGCTACAGACTGCGTAAATCTTGACCGTTCTTTAATTTAAGTTGCAAGCAGAGTCGTGCAATTGCTTGCAACTTTTAGCATCCCAATCCAAGCGGCAGGAGGAGGGCATACTAGGTGGTGGCGGGACGCCGTGCGTTCGAGATCTGCGTATCTTTTCTTCCAGAGAGAAAAAAATATCGAGAGCGCGATTTTGCCAAGTCGGGACTCGAACTCGAGTCTTTCGCTTGCCGGGCGACTGCTCTAAACCACTGAGCTACTTGACGCTCCACGCTCACGACACTCTTTTCTCCCTAGATAACGCTCAGAGATACCGTTCGGAAGCAACATCTTTGGCGCGATCCCGAGCACACGGCGACTACAGAGAGAAACAATGTTACTGTACCAAATGGTACAGCTGTCAGTCTCTCAAAGCCAAAGATTGCTATCCTTTAAGACATGCTGTCCATGTATGCCCGTCTCCACCGTTGCCCCAACTCATCCGGTGCAAATAATACAAATAAGCCCCGGAGTCGACACCAATTTTTTGGCAGCCCCCGTGTGCTTGGACGCAATGCGTTATGGGGGATCCACCATAAAAGGAGGAGAGCATACTAGGTAGCCAAAAAATTAAAATCTAAGTTCTGAATGTGCGAATACGGAAGTACGAATACGGTTCTTTAGTGTGCAGAAAGTAGTGCGTTTCTCAGACAGCACACAATATTTATAATAAATGTTTATTTCAAATTATTTCTTAAAAATATTATATAAATATGATATTAAATATTTTATATACATGAAGGAAAAAATATCAAAATCTTTATTGAAAATATTATACAGACTAAATATTTTATACAATATATTTATAGTAAACAAAAAATAAATATTTGTATTAATATTTTGTAACTATAACTATTTACAAATATTATATATGAAAAAAATAAATGTAATTATTTAAAATTATTAAATTAATGAAAAAATAAAAAATTCGAAAATCAGCAATGGTAAGTAAATTTTCAAAGTACAATTTAAATTTAATTAAATAGCGTGTAAAACAATAAAGTGGAAATTTTAAGAAATATTCAGAAAAAGAGAAAAATGTATATAAATGTATATATTTTAATAAATATTTTTATAATATTTATGAGATAAATATTTTTCATGTATTGAAACTAAGGTCACAAAATATTTTGTAAATATATTTATAAATATATTTATGAAAAATTTTTATAAATATTCATAAAATATTCAAATAAATCTTATAAATAGTTTGTAAATATTTTGTGCTGTCTGGGTTAATGGATGAAAAGGATAGAGAATAGTAGTAATTGATGTAATATGTTCAATAAATGTAGAAAAATGTGGATTAAATATAGTCGAAATATTACAATCCTAACAAAGAAAGACATAACTGCTATATAACATACCCAGAGATAAATTCTTTAAGTGTTCCTAAAGTTTTCTCCTTTCCTGAATTGTACTTCCTTAGGAATTCGTGGAAGAATACTATAAGAATGATTTAGGAAGTTACATGCACCATGATTGGAGTTCCTCAAAACTTCTTAGAGTATTCATATAGAATTACATCAACTCAAAAAGATTTCTTCGGATTTAATAAATTTTATTGTATCCACACGAAAGAAAGGTCAGAAACTTTGGCCGGAGGTGCTGCTGCTCTTGTGTGTATCTGTAGATGTTCACTTTTAAGGTCATATGAGATGAAAAACATCAGACTCGGCTGGGATCGAACTCGGGTCTTCCCCGCTTGCCAGACAACCGCTTTTTCCACTAAGCTATTTAAGACTTCATGTTCGAGACATCTATATACCTAGTGAAAAATAATTTGTTGATTGACGTCAAAATGATATTGAATTGACATCGGTTTGACGATTTCAACGTCTATTTGATGTCATTTTGACGTCAATTAACGAATCATTTTTCGCTGGGTACTATACTGTTAAAACTGTTATAACTGTTATACTGTTATATATACTGTTCTAACTGAGCTTCAAATGTAAGTAAAGCGCACTTTCAAATATGTAATTCAAAATCCAAAAATAAATGGTTTTCAAATAATGCGATTGAGTTTGTTAGAACTATATATGGATTTTAGAAACATGAATACAAACTTAAGGATAAAATATATTTTGCATAAATATATTTATTATTGATACAGGTGAAAATTTTATATATCAAAAATTATTTTAACATCAATTCCCTTTCTTTGCCCTATTATATAAAACTATATAATTATTCCACAAAATATAAATAACTGCGAATAACAATAAATTAAACAATTTATATATAAATATTTAAATTAATTATTATACACTCACTGGCATGTACTGAATATAGGCGCAAAAAGTAATTGCTATAAACAAAACATTTATAAGGGCTAAGGCAGATAAACGAGACATAAGCGTCATAGTCGTAGACGTAAAATAAAGCAGAGAAAAACGTAAACGTAAATAATGAAAGGCTATTAGCCTTACGCTTACATTTCTCTCTGCCGTACTTTACGTCTATGATTACGACGCTTACGTCTCGTTCTCTGCCTTAGCCCTAATTCCTCATGAATTCTCAGTGTTCTAGGAATTAAGTTGCGAAGTATTCGCTATAATAAAGTACTAAGGAATATTTCAAGACGAACTTACTGTGGTTAATTCTTCAAGAATTTTTCGGGTATTCATTTTTCTAATTCTATATCTATTCTTTAAAATAAATTCTCTAGGAACTTCTGTTCATCTCTATGCTATCTGGGTTAGTATCAGTTGAAGAAATAACGCAGCAGCCTAGGTGGTAGATTAGGAATCTGGAGGTGTCTGAGGTCTCGAGTTCGCGTCCGCCCAATACTGAGTAAATTTTCAGGTGTGAAAATAGTAAAAAATCAAATAAAAGAGCTAAATTTCATTTAAAATTAACATAAACTGACTAGTTTCTGCAAGATATATTTTCCGTTTAGAGCTTATACTTATTTGAGATTTTTGATCAAGGTTAACCCTCATTTCGGTGTTGACCGTCAATTGATGATCCGAATTTACACTAAACATTTGAGGGTTCCTTTGAAGGTATTTTTACATGCAAAATTGGGTGTTTTTTTTCATAGGGGTGTAAGCTTCTGTGCTGTATGGGTCACCACGTAACAAATTATATATTAATATTTAAATATTGATAATGCTCTGCATAAGTATTTTATCACTGAATGAAGAATTACATATTAATATTTAATTATTGAAATTAATCATAAGATATTTGTAACACTAAATACTGAATTACTTGAGCACTAAGAGCTGTATTTAAATCACAGAATATTACTAAACACTGTATTTTTAATACTAAAAATAAGTAATTACTCAATGATTCTCAGTATGATATTTCTATAAGGGGAATTGACAAAAATTATTTTATTTCAAGGACAATAATATATCGTCATTTGGAGTAACTTTTATATCGCTAATATAAAAGTTCTACCTCTATCTGTTTAACCCTTATAGAAATGTAATACTGATAAGTAATTATCACTGGCCAAATTATTACTTATCAGTATTACATTTCTATAAGGGAATGATGCCACATCCCTGTTGAAAATTTCCAGGTAGATTCTCACCGCAATCCATGGGAATCTATACAGGAAATTTAAAATCTATAGGGATCCATATAGGAATCCATATAGAAAATTAAAATTCATATAGATATCTATCTAGAAATTCGAAATCCATATAGGAATCCACATGGAAAATCAAAATCCATACCCAGTAAGCAAATTGAGCGCAGACTACGCGCAAATTGGCAGCAAATTTAATAAAAACTTTATACCAATACCATAGCCATCTGTGTCCTCATTCAGCTACGGTTTTGGCGACAGAGTAGTTCCTCAGTACTTTAGCTTGCTGTCGGGCAATTGCTGCAGATTTGCAGCAAAAACCACGCAGAACCTGCAGCGCAGCAAGGTCTGCGCAGTTTCTGCCGCCAATCTGCTGTCAATTTGCTACAAACTCTGTATGGTTTTTGCTGCAAATCTGCAGAAATTATACGACAACAGGCTCTGTAGCATATCTGGCGACAGTTTGGCAGCAAGATTTGATATAACAGATCTTGCATTAAATTATCTATTTGCCATCAAAAATTGGTAGCAAGTTCTGCTCAAAATCTGTTCGCACAGGTTTGGCTATCTGGGTATAGTAATCCATATGGAAAATAAAAATCCATGTGGGAATATATGTGATGTTTAAAAATTCATATGGATAATCATATGGATTCCTATAAAGATTTTTATTTCCTATGTAAATTCCTATATAGATTTTCATTTATAAATTTTTACGGATTCGTAAGCAACCCACTTGAAAATCTTCCCACTTGATAATGAAGACCTTATTTAATTATCAATATTAGAAGCCTCCCCAGACAGCACACAATATTTATGATAAATATTTATAAATATTTATTTCGAATTATTTTTTAAAAATAATATATAAATATTTTATAAATATTTTTTATATACATAAAGGAAAAAGTATCAAAATCTTTATTCAAAATATTATTAAAATATAGATTAAATGTATTTTATACTATATTTATAATAAACAAAAAATAAATATTTGTAGTAATATTTTATAAATATTTCTATAAATATAACACATGAAAAAAATTGTAATTATTTATAATTATTAAATGAATGAAAAAATAAGAAAATCGAAATTTAAATTGGTAATATATACATTGAAAAAAAATTCTTTAAATTAAAGAATTATATTTTTTGTTAAATATAATTTCTTAACTTAAATAAATATTTGTTAGATTTTAGAAAACATGTAATAAATATAAAATAATATTTTTTTTAATTTGTAAAATAAGCTATAAATTATGAATTTCTAGATAAAAAATGATTTCTTTGATTTAAAACGTCTATATATAAGAACAATCAAATGTTTTCCTTACAAGAAGAAAATTAGTTTCTTTAAATGTAAAAATTGTGTTTAAATAAATATTTACTTGTTTTAGAAGTAAATAAAATACAAGTAAATTATTTTATAAGTTTAAATAAATTATTTTTTAATGTTAAAAGTATCTTTTCTTTATTTTAAATTAAGTTTATTTTTATTATTATAAAATAATTTATTTATATTTACAAAATAATTAATTTATATTTTACTTACTTTTAAAACAAGTAGATATTTTTAAATACTTCCCTAACAGCACGCGATGTACTGCGTATCATCCCATTTTCGTACTCATTGTACTGTGATCATCTATGACGTACTAAGTTGAACGCTAGAACGTCACTTATAGTATCATTCGGTTTTCTTTCACGTGCGAATGTTCTTTCAGATTTCACTCAGGGATACGGAAATGATACGTACGCTTTTCTATCGCGTGCGTACATTCTCAGGTTTGACTGAAATGATACGTATGCATTTGTATCGCGCGTGTATTTACTCAGAACGTACTCATTCGATCACAGTACATATGAGAACATTCTGAGATGATCGTAATATACGCATTGCGATCTACTCAGAACGTCCCCGTGCTGTTAGGGTTATAAAATATAAAAGTATAAATATACTTTTTACATACTTTTTAAATATACTTTTTATATATAAAATGATCTATTCTCTTTTTTTAAATACCTTTATAAAAATATCATATTAAGAAATACTGAAAAATTATTAGTGATTAAATATTACCTGTAATTCAGTAATTTTTTGGTCAGTACTTAATTTCTGGTGAATACTGATAATAAAATCACTGTTAAATATTGATAGTAATCAAATACTGAGAATTATTATGCGAAGGTGAAAAATGAGAAAATCATAATGTTTA
>NW_022639518.1:1453741-1454325 GCF_010583005.1 Odontomachus brunneus | reverse complement strand
GTGAAAAATGAGAAAATCATAATGTTTACAAAAATATACTTATATTCCTAATTTTCTCATGTCTCATAAACTACTAGATATCGAAGGTTGTTAACACATTCCAAACTTTCACGAATCCTCCTGCGATAATTTCGATCCTAAGCGGTATATCACTGGTCACCCAAATCCATGCCCTGACCGCATTAAACTGTTGCTTAACCTGACGATCGAGCGCACACGCGGTGACTCTGATGACTCCAACGATATTCTTACAATTCATGCTTATATAATGTATCCTTATAATGTTCACAGTATATTATAACATACCTAGCGAACACCAAATAATAGTTATATAATTTTTACTTGTTGTTTATTGGATAATTTGTTGATAGATATTGAAACAATGCAACATTCGATATGCAATGAATATTGATGTAATGTAATGAACCAGTGATAATTACCTTTACATTTTTAACAAAATGTTATAATGATCAATCCAACAAAAAAAAATTAAAAAATCCAAGAAAATCCAAATTAAACAAATCGAATTACGAAATTTTGAAAGAAACTTTTAAAAAATATTATTTAAAACAATAGTGTTTTTT
>NW_022639518.1:1452730-1453731 GCF_010583005.1 Odontomachus brunneus | reverse complement strand
GATTGTCACTAACGAGTGCTATTCTAAGTACTATTCTATAAGTATTATTGATGTAAAACATTACTGAATTTGAAATACAAGTAACAAAAATAACCAGTAAATAAATAAAATATATTATATTCGTAATATTTTTTTAAATATTACTGCAATATTGCTAAAGTAATATTGTAAATTAATGTCACTGCGAAGTCTCTGCAACATTGCACTGCAATATGCAATCTTGCAACGTTGTAGCAATGTTGCTACAAGCTTCTGTGCTGTATGGGCATTGCTGAGATTCGAGCCTGAGACGTCTCCCAGGTAACAGACACGTCAAAATGACATCCAAATCTAAGTAAGTTCAGGATAAAAAATAACCAAGGAATGATCAAAAATATCGTGAGAATATTGTCAAAATGATAGTTTAATGTCACAGATCGATGACGACATTTTAGACGACTTAATGACGTTTTATGACGTCTCTAAACGTCAATAATACGTTTTTGAAACGTTATACAGAAACGTCATTAAGATATCACAAAAAAGACGTTTTAAAGACGTCGTTATTTATTCACTTGACGTCATTCGACTAGTTATGACCAGTTTTTTACGTCATTTTGACGTGACTCTGTTACTTGGGCTGATTCTTATGTCGTTCACCTTATCTACTGCATCACTGTCACTTTGATTGAGAGGACGCTTTATATTCCCTTATAGAAATATCATACTAGAATCATTGATTAATTACTTATTTTCAGTATTAAAAATACAGTATTTAGTAATATTCTGTGATTCAAATACAGCTTTTAGTACTCAAGTATTTCAATATTTAATGTTACTAACCCTACCTTATAATTGATTTCAATACTTAAATATTGATATGTAATACTTCGTCCAGTGATAAAATACTTACGCAGAACATTGTCAATATTTAAATACTAATATATAACTTTTTTTTGTTAACGCAGGGGAAATGCATTACGCATCCCCCGGGAGACCGGGGAAACTCCCGGGAGAATGTG
>NW_022639518.1:1452436-1452720 GCF_010583005.1 Odontomachus brunneus | reverse complement strand
ACGAGACATATTTGTTACAAAGAGATAGTGATGGACTATATAAAAGTCACCCAGGAGTCACCAGCAAATAGTCCAAGTCCACGTCGACGAGAGAAAGAAAGACAAAGAGAAAGAATCAAGAAAAATGTTATATAATACGAAATTTCATAGACCCTTATATGAGGAGGAAGAGGAGATTTTATTACGGCAAAGCCCCCCACGTAAGTTTTTAATAGATTGTATAATTCTGATTCTTTATATTTTAAATAATAATTAATCCAATTTTAGATATCGAAGAATGGGAG
>NW_022639518.1:1451623-1452285 GCF_010583005.1 Odontomachus brunneus | reverse complement strand
TAATTGATTTCAATACTTAAATATTGATATGTAATACTTCGTCCAGTGATAAAATACTTACGCAGAACATTGTCAATATTTAAATACTAATATATAACTTTTTTTTGTTAACGCAGGGGAAATGCATTACGCATCCCCCGGGAGACCGGGGAAACTCCCGGGAGAATGTGGGAGTAGGTATTATAGGCGGGTTCTAACCCATGGTCCTCCGAGGGGGGGTATCGCGGGCGAGGGGGGTATGACGTCACCGGGAGGGGGGTCACCGAGGGGGGGGTATGACGTCACCGCGGGGGGTATGACGTCACCGTGGGGGAGGGGGTTATCAGCAGTCGGTAATGGGGGGCATGTTACCGGCGGTCGGTAATTTTTACCGATATTATATAACATTTAATTTTTTTACCAACATATAATTTTTACCAACATATAATTTTTACCAACATATAATTTTGACCAACATATAATTACCGATAATACCAACGATCGTTAATTTATTACCGATATTATATACCAACATTTAATTTTTTACCAACATATATATTCTTTACATAATTTTTACTGTCATCTTTACATAATATTGATGATCGGTAATTACCGATATAATTTTTTCTATCTGCTTTCGATAGATCATTTTACCGATCTGCGGCGGTTTTCGCGGCGGTTTC
>NW_022639518.1:1450915-1451399 GCF_010583005.1 Odontomachus brunneus | reverse complement strand
GATGATGATGATGATGCCGAGGAAAGGGAGGAGGAGATGGGGGCTGAGGAGGAAGTAGACGTACAGTCGGCCATAGGTGAGAGAGCAGACGATATTTATTGAAATAAGTTCACATAAAATTTTTAATTTTTCTGTGTATATTAAAATTAATATATATTTGATTTTAGAAGAAAATACCATCGAAGTAATTGATCTCAGCAGTGGAGTGGAAGATGATGATGATGATGATGCCGAGGAAAGGGAGGAGGAGATGGGGGCTGAGGAGGAAGTAGACGTACAGTCGGCCATAGGTGAGAGAGCAGACGATATTTATTGAAATAAGTTCACATAAAATTTTTAATTTTTCTGTGTATATAAAACAATTAAAATTAATTTATATTTGATTTCAGAAGAAAATATCATCGAAGTAATTAATCTTAGCAGTGGAGAGGAAGATGATAATACCGAGGAAAGGGAGATGAAGGATACCGAGGAGAACAAGGAG
>NW_022639518.1:1449775-1450905 GCF_010583005.1 Odontomachus brunneus | reverse complement strand
GATGATGATGATGCCGAGGAAAGGGAGGAGGAGATGGGGGCTGAGGAGGAAGTAGACGTACAGTCGGCCATAGGTGAGAGAGCAGACGATATTTATTGAAATAAGTTCACATAAAATTTTTAATTTTTCTGTGTATATAAAACAATTAAAATTAATTTATATTTGATTTCAGAAGAAAATATCATCGAAGTAATTAATCTTAGCAGTGGAAAGGAAGATGATGATAGTGAGGAAAGGGAGGAGAACGAGGAGGAGATGGAGATCGATGAAGTAGAAATAATTAAAATCAATTGCGGCGACATACAGATAATAATTAATTTATATTGATATATTTATTATTATTATTATATTATATTATATTATATTATTATTGTTATTATTATTATATTATATTATTATATATTATTAATAGAATATATTTTATGTATTACATATAATAAACAGTTATTTTTACAACACATTATCCTTATGTATCCATGAGTTGCATGATTTATCGAATCCCAGCCATTTTACATAAACCTTATCATCTTTTCTGCACAACACTTTTTCCACCAAGTACACGTTTGGATTGGCAACACGATGCAGTTCGTACTCGTAGAAACCTCCGACTATAGGCTCTCCGCGAGAATCTTCGAGCAGATAAGTCACAGGATTGGTCGCCTGCACCTTGACGATCTTAAACACCTCAGTAGTCCAATTGGGCGTGTAGCCTTTAGCAAAGACAGTCTTACTCACGCGCACTGGATCATCCACTTTGAATCTCGCTGGAGCTGCAATCTTTACGTTGCTGTAGACCGTATCGAGGAGTTTTTTAGCGATCGTAGGGGTCACATCGACAGGACGCATTCCGATGGTCCGGTGCTTGCGCTCGTTGTACTGCAACACGAGATGTGGTAGCGAGTCGATCCATCTGTACGTTCCTTGTAATGTAAACATTTTCATTTTTGAATCGTTCCACGACGGAAGCAATCGTTCCACGACGGAAGCCTTCATAACTGAATACGTCGAATAGTGATTGATGTTGTGTTTCTTCGTGAGTCTCTGCACATCGGTATTGTAAAATTCCTTCCCCCGGTCTGTTTGCAAATTTGTTGGACATCTTCCGCTGTCTCGAATTATCTTGCCGAACG
>NW_022639518.1:1443703-1445864 GCF_010583005.1 Odontomachus brunneus | reverse complement strand
ATCCATACGCCAATACATCTTTTGGGCACAGTGACGAGATACGAATACCGATACAACAGCAGGATTTGTACACGTTGCCATGTGAGAGTTTTCTCTATATCGAGGGCAAGTTTGCGCAAACGAGGATAGAAAGCGACAACCATGCAGTTGATATGTTGACAAATAATTGTGCGGCCTTTCTGTTCGATGAAATCCGGTACGAACTCAATGGTGTGGAGGTTGACCGCTGCAGAAACGTTGGAGTAACGAGCACGCTCAAAAACTATGTATCGCTGACTCGTGACAAAAATTTATTGTTGAAGAACGCTGGTTGGGATCTCTCGAGAAACATGTTTGCGGAATACTTTAATTATTGTGTCCCGCTCAATACATTGCTAGGCTTTTGTGAGGACTACAAACGGATCGTAATCAACGCTCGTCACGAATTGATCTTGATACGTTCACGCAACGACTACAATTGCGTGGTGGGACATGCAAACTCTGACCCAAAGATTGATTTGTACAAAATACAATGGCGAATGCCTCACGTTATGCTGAAAGATGTAAACAGACTGTCTATGCTACAAGTTCTGGAAAGCGGCCGATATTTGAGCATGAGTTTTCGCTCGTGGGATTTGTACGAATTTCCACTTCTACAGAGCACGACCAAGCATTCGTGGGCTGTCAAGACGGCGACTCAGCTGGAAAAGCCGCGTTACGTCATCTTTGCTCTGCAGACTGGTCGAAAGAATTCTCTCACTGGCAATGTTGCCATATTCGACCACTGTAAGCTGACTAACGTGAAACTCTATCTCAACTCGGAATTTTATCCGTACGACGATATGAATATGGATTTCGATAAACAGAGATACGCCGTTCTGTACGATATGTATGCACGTTTCCGCAAATCATATTACGGATGTGACAACGGCAATGTGTTGTTCGATCCCATACAATTTCTTACTCATTGTCCGTGTGTGGTCATTGATTGCTCGCGACAAAACGAATCCATCAAGAGCGCCACTGTTGATGTGAGAATTGAATTCGAGCTGCAAGCGAATATACCGATGGATACCACAGCTTACTGCCTCATTCTGCACGACCGCATTGTGGAATACAGTCCTCTGACCAACATTGTGCGCAAAATAACATAAAAAATGAACATGCCTACATTTGTGGACCTGCAAGGATTTACGGTTGGAATGAGATTTCACGTAAAAGAGATAGCAATACTTGGAAATGGAACTGTTCTCTCCCATTATGTCTTTGCGAGTCCTATGCCGTGGCATCTTCTCACGAGAGCTGACAAATCGAAAGCAGCATGGTTGACGGCTAATCATCATGGTCTGCATTGGAAGGATGGAATCGTCCCGTACAACAAAGCGAAACGTTTGATCACGGACGCTGTGATCAGCGAAACCAGCGAAGAATCCAAACTCGTCTACGTCAACGGATACGAGAAGCGCGAGTGGCTGACGAATCTCCTCGATGCTGATGTGAGGGAAAAGGTGATCATTGAAACTCTGGATGTGGATTACGAGGATATGGTGTCATTGGACAAGCTGGATGCAACCAACATTTTACAGTGTAATAATCATTCAAAACACTGTGCGTTACAAAATGTACTGAAAATATTTAATTGGTGGTGGTGTCAGCGCCAGAAAGAATTATTTAACCTTTGATATGTATAATAAATTTGTATTATTTAATATAATAATATATAATAATATATTACACATAAAATTATTATATGTAATACATAAATATATTCTATTTACACATAAAATTATTATACATATCTAATACATAAAATATATTCTATTTAAAATATAAAATTTATATTCTATTTATAATGGTATTTTATAATGCCCCCATGGTAACGTTTCAGTCGAATCGGGTACGATATACCGTTTGTCATCGTACGGACTTAGAGCAATTTTCGTCTCAGACACTGTGTACACTTCATGCAATTTTGATCGTATGCACGATTGACGGCGAGTCGTTTCGATCTCCTCTCTTAAACACTATGCGTAACCATCGAAAGATATCGTTCGCGCTACAACATTACTCTTGACACCTTTGGCCTTTTTCGTGTCTTTCTTGCCATCCACTCAGCGTACATCTTTGCTCTAAGTCCGATAAATTCCGTCATGATCGCTCCGTTGTTTTCATCTTTCATTAA
>NW_022639518.1:1442648-1442878 GCF_010583005.1 Odontomachus brunneus | reverse complement strand
AGTGTCCCGTGTTGTGATCTCGAGGATCCGAAATGTGCAGCAAGTTGACATGCTTTTCCCTCTTTTTGTCGCTGAGACGTATTGGAACAATAGCTTCATTCTTTTCTGCCATGATGCCGTATACATTGATGGATATATCGTTTAATAGTTCAAATCTTGTAATTTGATTAATTTTCATGGGGAATTCAATGCCTTGAAGATTGAGCACGTTCGTGTAATGGGGATACAAT
>NW_022639518.1:1442128-1442401 GCF_010583005.1 Odontomachus brunneus | reverse complement strand
CTGGAATTCCTCCAACGATGCTAATGTGGGCTCGACGATGCGTCGCTCGTACCAATCCTCTATGTTGGATGTGGAAAAGAGTTCATAATTTTTCGTAGCGATGCTATTTACCGCAAGTTTTTCACCCGCGACGAACTCACCGTTAAACACAGTGTTCACTTTCACGTTTACGTGTCTCTCCATTGCATCCCGTATGTGCTCGAGCACCATATTCTTTGCATCCTCGAGAAATTGACGAGGTTCGATGTGGTTCGCGTTGATAACAATTCCGGT
>NW_022639518.1:1441564-1441726 GCF_010583005.1 Odontomachus brunneus | reverse complement strand
CGCAAAATCTTCCATTTCTTTTACAAAGTGCACACTAGATTTACAAATGCTGCTATGCATATTGGCATAGTACGACTCTGAACTTATATATATATATCATCAGTATATCTCCATCTCTTTCTTACCAAAAGGTGTCTCGTTTAGGAGGGATTGCAAATGTGC
>NW_022639518.1:1440856-1441050 GCF_010583005.1 Odontomachus brunneus | reverse complement strand
GTATTTTAGGGCGAAGATATGCCTTGACGTCAACGTCTTTTAAGTACTTGGAGATTGGAATCAGCGTAGGACTGGTATCCACAGTGCAACTAGTTCTTGGCGACAATCGTGGCAATCAATTGGCCTTACACTCGGCAATTTGGGGAGGATTGATGGCAAAACGTGAAGATATTTTACAACTTTTGCAAACAACC
>NW_022639518.1:1438991-1440415 GCF_010583005.1 Odontomachus brunneus | reverse complement strand
CATCTAATTGTCGAATGCATACGTTTGCAGAATATTAGAGTTTGCAGCTGTGACTAAAAAATCACGCTGCGAAATGCGCGGGCGGCGCGGACGGCGCGGGCGGTGCGGGCGGTGCGGACGGCGCGGGCGCCGCGAAAACCGCCGCAAAAAATCCGCCGCATAATCCGCCGCAAAAAACCGCCGCAAAATCCGCCGCGGAAACCGCCGCGAAAACCGCCGCAGATCGGTAAAATGATCTATCGAAAGCAGATAGAAAAAATTATATCGGTAATTACCGATATAATTTTTTCTATCTGCTTTCGATAGATCATTTTACCGATCTGCGGCGGTTTTCGCGGCGGTTTCCGCGGCGGATTTTGCGGCGGTTTTCGCGGCGGTTTCCGCGGCGGATTTTGCGGCGGTTTTCGCGGCGGTTTCCGCGGCGGATTTTGCGGCGGTTTTCGCGGCGGTTTCCGCGGCGGATTTTGCGGCGGTTTTCGCGGCGGTTTCCGCGGCGGATTTTGCGGCGGTTTTCGCGGCGGTTTCCGCGGCGGATTTTGCGGCGGTTTTCGCCGCGGAAACCGCCGCGAAAACCGCCGCAGATCGGTAAAATGATCTATCGAAAGCAGATAGAAAAAATTATATCGGTAATTACCGATCATCAATATTACGTAAAGATGACGGTAAAAATTATGTAAAGAATATATATGTTGGTAAAAAATTAAATGTTGGTATATAATATCGGTAATAAATTAACGATAGTTGGTATTATCGGTAATTATATGTTGGTAAAAATTATATGTTGGTAAAAAAATTAAAGGTTATATAATATCGGTAAAAATTACCGACCGCCGGTAACATGCCCCCCCCCCCATTACCGACTGCTGATACCCCCCCGTGACGTCATACCCCCCCGCAGTGACGTCATACCCCCCGCGGTGACCCCCCCGTGACGTCATACCCCCCTCGCCCGCGGTACCCCTCGCCCCTCACCCCCCCTCGGAGGACCATGGGTTAGAACCCGTCTATAATACCTACTTGTGGGACTCCTCCCGTCCCCGATGAGACCACCATAGAATGATAGCCAGGAGAGTAGACGGGCCCTACCCACCAAAATCTCTGCGAGTGTTCCTCTCATGCGCCTATAGGAGGGGTCCCCCGGCATCGTTGCTAGACATTCTTCCAGGGACCCCTCGGCGCCATGCGCTCATGCGCTGCACCTCGGCGGGTATAGCCCGCAATAACCGCGTATGTTGGGAGCAAGGGGGCGACACAATGCCCCTCGCCTCCCCACCGTTATTTGTGGGAGGTCTGGTAGGGCAATAGGCGGGAGTTCCCGCCCGCCCGCCATCCCCTCCCGGCCCGTGGAGATCGCCCCGGGGCGAGAATAGACCGCCCCCAGGTAGCCCGTAGACCATCTTCTCAGACCGGCCTCCGCCCGGGTT
>NW_022639518.1:1438573-1438969 GCF_010583005.1 Odontomachus brunneus | reverse complement strand
GGGGGGGGGGGGTATCACACTAGGTCAAGCGCGCCCGGGAGCTGCGAGCGAGCGAGTCAGGGCGCTACAGCGCATAAAGCAGATGGCGGCGCCTCCTAACCCGCCAGCCCCCCCCCCTGTCCTCCTTTGCAGGGACTTTCACCCTCGCCATCTGGCCGGGCGAAGACCGCCCCCGAGAGTGGGGGAGTGGTTACCCCTCAGAACTCCCCGGGAGCAGCAACCACCCGGTTTAATCTCACCTTACATCCAGGGCGAACTTCAGTTTGAGGTGTGCCCTTACCGGTCTATTCCCCCGCCTCAATGTGCCCCTCGGCTGGGGCAGGGGATTCTCCATCTTCTCCCGGTTGTCCCCCGAGTCAGAGAGGCCAGGGGGGAGGGTGGTGGTGCCCCCCCCCC
>NW_022639518.1:1428350-1436705 GCF_010583005.1 Odontomachus brunneus | reverse complement strand
CCCCCCCTCTCTCTCTCTCTCTCTCTCTCTCTCTCTCTCTCTCTCTCTCTCTCTCTCTCTCTCGGCGGCCTCCTTCTGCGACATGACATCTTCGCAGAAGGAGACCACCGCCTTCCAGGCCTCAGGGCTCTCGACCATCTTCGGAATGATGGCCGGGAGCCGGATATCAGCGTCCACTGCGACGAGGCCACCGCGTTCCTGAGCCCACGCCGGACACACCTCCAGTGTGTGCTCCGCAGTGTCCTCGTCGGCCGCGCAGTGGTGGCATTGTGCGGTGCGTTCTTTTCTGATTCGACACAGGTACCGACCGAAGCAGCCATGTCCGGTCAGCACCTACAGGCAGTACGTCAACGCCCCGTGTGCCCCTCCAGCCACTGATCCAGGCAGGGCAGGATGGCTCCGGTGGTCCGAATTCCCGGCGCATTCGGGGCCCTCAGCAGTGCGCACCACCGTTCAAAGGCCCGGTGCCGGGCCGTCTCCTGTATCCTTCTCGTGGCCTTGGCCGTGACCGCAAGGTCTCCCTCTCGTCGGCGGAGGTCCCTCAGCTCCTTGTACGTTTCAGCGTACATTTTCGTGAGGACCTCCGCCGGGATCACGCCGGCCAGGGCCGTGACGGCCGCATGCGACACCATCCTATACGCCCTCGTGAGGCGAGTCGCCATGACGCGCTGCGCTCGCCGCAGTTGCGCAACTACGCAGATTGGCGCCCGCCTTATCCACCCAGATAGGGGCCCCATAGAAGGCCATTGAATGGACAGTGTTCACATACAGCCGTTGGATACGATTGTTCAGACCACCTATATTGAAGAGGAGACAGTTCAACATGGCAGCCACCCTCCCCAGCTTGGGGCTCAGCTTCTCAAAATGAGTGGCAAAGCCCCAGGAGCCATCCAGGTGGAGCCCCAGATACTTGACCGCGGGCTCCACCTCCACGCGGGTGTTCTCCACCATTATATGGGCCTTAGGTGGGGCCAGACCAGAGCAATGGATAAACATCGCCTTAGTCTTCTGTGGCGCCACCTTAAGGCCCATCCCTGTTATAGAGCGCACCGCACACGTCGTGGCCACGCTAGCGTTGGCCACCGCCTCTTCCTAGTCAGCTCTCCCAGACAGCACCAGTGTGTCGTCGGCATAGCCGACCATGGAGCTGCCCAGGGGAGGGCGGTCCTGAGGACCCGGTCGTACGCGAGGTCCCACAGCAGGGGTCCTAACACCGACCCCTGCGGAACCCCGCAGTACATACCCCGTCCGCGCTGAAGCTCCGACTTGTCGATAAACTCCAGCCTCCTTTCCCGGAAGTAGTTCTTAACTATATGGACCAGGTAGGGCGGGAAGCGATGGTACCGCATCGCCGCCTCCACCTGGTCCCAGGGGAGGGTGTTAAATGCATTGGTAATATCCAGCGACACCGCCACCGCCACCCACCCCCTCCTCCATATGTTCCTCCGCGAGGGCTCTGACCTTAAGAATCGCATCCATAGTCGATCTGCCCTCGCGGAATCCGAACTAGCTGTCCGATAAATCGGGACCGTTCCGGGAAAGATACCCCACGAGGCGGGCAGCTATGACCCGCTCAAACAGCTTACCCGCCTCGTCCAGCAGGCAAATGGGCCTGTAAACGGACGGAGTACTAGGGGGCCGGCCCATTTTGGGTATGAGGACCAGCCCCGCCCTCTTCCACTGACTGGGAAAGACCCCCGCTTTGAGGCAGCTCGTGAAAAGCCGCCTCAACCGGGGGTGCAGATCCGGCATGGCCAAAGCACACGCCCTGCCTGGCGTGCAGTCCGGTCCAGAAGCTTTCCTTTTGCCCCCGAGCCTTTTGGCAGCAGCCGAGAGCTCCTCCTTGGAGACCCCCAGGTCTTCCGTTCAATCCGGTGGGAGACCCTCATACAGCAGGGGCGGAGGCCCCGCCGCCGCGAACAGAGTCCCCACCACCTCATCCAGGACCTGGGGGTCCAGCTCTTCCGTAGCTGGGGGTGCCCTGGGCTTCAGTCGTTGTAGCACCATTCTATAAAGGCGCCCCCAAGGGTCCCGGTCGAGACCCTCGAAGCTGCTGCCAGGACTCAGCCTTGGCCTTGCTAACGATTTTGCGCAGGTCCTTGCGCGCGGCTCGCAGGGACCTGCACGCCAACCTCCATTCTATACTGCCCCGCTGCACAGCCTTATTCCTTTGGATCAGGTGTCTGAGGCATACGACCGACTTGTGCAGGGCCGCCACCTCTCCAGTCTACCAGTAGGCAGCACGGCGGGGCGTGAGACGGACCCGGGGCATGGCAGCATCACAGTCTGTGATAACTGCCTTCCCGAGTCCAGCCGTTTCTCTCTCAATCTTCTCCCGAGTGTAAAGCAGGGGAAGTTCTGCCTCACCCGCCTAGGAAGAGGCAGCGATCGACGCCTTGAAGGCGTCCGCGTCGAGGCGGTGGAGCATCCATCTGCGGGGCCTTGCACATTCACCCCCCACACGACGGGCCAGGATTTCCAGGGGGGTGGCAGCAACCACCATCTCCACTATAAAGTGGTCGGACAGAATATCCCTGTCCACTGCCACCCTCCAGCCCCGGACAAGTCGTGCTGCAGGGCGAGTCCCAAGCGTCAAATCGATGACTGGCTCGCCCTACTGACGAACCAGGGTGCTGACGGAACCCCGGTTCAACACGACCAGCCCCCGAGCCGCCGCCCACTCCAGGAGGTCGGCGCCCCGAACGTCGTCCCGCCGACAGCCCCATTCCCTGGCATGGATAAAGTCACCGAACATTAAAACAGGACGGAGGAGGCATCTGTCCATAATCCTCCCTATCTGCTCGAGGTACCCCCCAAAGCGGGCTCTGCTCCACTTGGCCGAATTAGGGGGGAACGTAACACGAAATTACGCACAAGGCGCCCCACTCCACCGCCACAATATACCTCTCCGCGTGCACTAATATGGGCAGCGGAAACCTATCTCCCGGCCGCCAGCGGATGGCCGCGCCCGGGTGGCCGCCTCTGGAGCCAAACCACCTGTCATCCTGTGTTGGGATGTGGTGGGGTTCCGAGACGACCGCCGACCCTGCATCTCTCTCGTCGAGGGCATGATACAGCACATCATGTGCCCTCTGCGAGTGATTCAGATTAACCTGGAGGAGTTTGGTCGCCATTTTTAAGTTTTAGCATTAGCAGTCCCCTCCTCCAGGCTATCCTCCTTGTTTCCATGGGGGACCCCCTTCTTTGCTACAGGGGGAGCAGCCCCCGCTTTCGCCATCACCTCTTCCGCCACCTCCGGGGATAGTCCCGGGGGATTCACCCGAGATGGAGGGGAGACTGTAGTTCTCCCCTGGGTGGCCTTTTCTCAATGGGTGGGAGGGGTTATCCTTCCCTTTCTCCTTCCCAGTCTCCGGGGTCGCAGATGTTGCGGTCCCAGAACCACTGCTGTGGGAAGAGGATGGCTCTGGGCCTTCCCTCGAGCCAACCTCCTCCCTTTCCTTTTCTGGGCAGAGAGGCAGGCCTCCCCACCCAAGCGGTGCATCACCTGTCACCCATAAAGCACACCGGGCAACAGACCTGTCCGGTGCACTCCTTGGCCGAGTGGCCAACTCCGCCGCACCGATAGCACAGACCAGAGCAATCAACTGTGCTTTGGCACTGGCTGCGGGTATGGCCTTCCTCCAAGCACCTGAAGCAGGTGAGTGGCCGCGCAGTCAGAAGCTCCACTCTGGACTGGTACCAGCCAACGCTAATGCGCCCCGCCGCGACGATCTTTTTGATCACCGCCATCGGCGCCCTCACCCGGCATGTGGACAGCCCTCTAGGAGGCATGAAGGGGGGCCAGGCCTTTACAAAAGTCGGGTCACAGCCCGCATATTCCGCCACCGCCGTGACAACATCAGCCGCGGTCGTGGCATCATCAAGGTCCCTGACCCGACACTTCGCTGTTTTGATGGGCCTATCCACCTTAGTGTCCTGTTGTTCAGCCAACACCTCCCTCAACTTGGCAGCCAGGCGATCAGCTCCCTCTCACCATCCGGTCCAGGGACCTCTAAAAGCAGGGCCCCGGTGATCGAGCGCCTGTTCTTGAGGACGTCGATGCCGAGCTCCTTCAACGACACATTTTCCTTAGCGATCCTAAGCGTGTCTGCATACTTTCAGCTAGGGCAAGTGATGCAGACCGCCGCGGTTCTCGGAGCCCGAAGCCTCTTGGCCTCCGATGAGGCCTTTGTGTGCTGATCACCCCGCTGCGAGGGGGCAGAGGGCTGGCTGGGGTCCCCCGCGGGTCCCCGCCCCTTGTCCCCCTTGGTGACCGGGGAAGTAGACCCCAGTTGACCCTTTCTCCGTCGGCCAACCACCGTGGTCCATTGCGCCTGCTGAGAGGCAGGCTGTCCACCACTCTGCTGAGATGGGGGCAATAAAGTCCCTCCATTTTCCGCATCAACTTCCACCCCCTTGACAGGGGGAGCAGGAGTCCTCCTTGTCTGTTCCTTAGTCAAGGGAAGGAGGGAGGAGGGAGGCAAGAGAAGAAGAACCCGGCTTGATCTCCGTTCCCCGGGCTTCCGCCCCCCTTTTTCTCCCCTTGTTTTCTTCTTCTTGGTCCTCACACCGCCAGTGGATACAGAGGTAGGAGACTGCTTAGCCGCAGTCCCCTCCCCAGCAGAGGGCGGGTGCGAGGATCGGGGGCGCTCTCGGTCCCTTCCCTCTAAAATGGAACGCTCCCTTTCCGGGAGGGCGGAGCCAGGATTGGAAGGAGGCATTCCCACCCCAGTTCCCCCAGCAGATGTGAAGCCCATACGGGCCATCAATTGGGGGAGAAGGGTCTCCAGCACCGCTGTAAGATCGTTAGGCATGAGAGTTTTCGGGCCTTCATATTTCCGCGCCGGCTCAATCTCCGCTCGCTGGCCCTTAAGGGGGAGGGGGGCGGATCGCCGGAGGGATGACCTCCCCAGGGAGGAATCGACCGGATCATGGATCACGTCCAGATCTTGCCTTCACTGGTTGAATCATGTCCAGATCTTGCCTTCACTGGTTGGATCATGTCCAGATCTTGCCTTGACCGGTTGGATCATGTCCAGATCTTACCTTCATTGGTTGGATCATGTCCAGTGTGACGTGGCAGCCGTAGAGCGCCCGTCACAAGGGCAAAAGAGCTCCGTTCGTGTGATTTCGCGCAGACCGGAAAAAGGGGAAGGGGGTGCATAGCGTTCCCGAATCATTTTTGGCGCCCAACGTGGGGCCCTTTTTTCATTTAGTCGTGGGAAAGAACGGAAAAATTCAGACGTCGGTATCGCGAAATTATTAGAACAAAGACGGACTTTGAGGAAGGAAAGTATCGCTTTTTCGTTGTTTTCTTTTTGTCTATCGCGGTCTTTTCCTCATCGAGTTCTCGTGACCTCGCGACCGCTTGGTGTAGATCATCGATATTGTGTTTGGTATCGATAAGGTCTCTTGATATTGTTTGTGTTCTCATACCGCATTTCCGACACGACACAGTATCTTCAAAGATTTTTTTTTTGTTCTTTCTTCTCTCTTGTTCGCGATCGGTTTTGAATCTCGATCAGATTATTATCGCGGCTGAGGTGCCCTTGAACAGCCTCGATTATTTGTTTGGTGACATAATTTAGTGAGAATATTTTCGGGGATTGCCGGGTTGCTTTGTCCTTACTTCGTGTCGCCGTTTCGCTAACGTTAAAGAGATTTATTGTGTCGAACATTTACTGATAGTGTCGTGTCGGGCGGATAATTTTTTTGTGTGTGTAGTCTTGCTATCTTATTTTGTGGTGACTTATAATTTAAGGTAATTGTGATAATTTTATTGAGTAATTGGAGATACTATATCGGTCCCTCTCCACCAATTTCGTTCGTTGTGCCATTAATCAATTATCTTTAGCGGAGCAATACCCCCTTTACAGCAGTGCGTCTCCCGAATTTCAATATCGCGTGCGACTGGGATAATTGTGCGGACTGTACCGGGAACGCGAGTGTTGTGGCGAGACGAGTCGCGTCAGTTTTTGCGCCGCTTCTTGCGTTGGTTCGACAGCGACGCAACGTACCGGGTGTCCCGCGACGAGAAATAAGCTTTCACGTGTGGTGGTGCGCGGCGAAACGATTGATAGCTATATTTAGTATCGGAATTAATTTTCGTCTAAAGTATCTCGTGAGTCGGTTAGATCGCGATGCCGGAGACAGGCGATGTTGATGCGTGGGTGCGGGAACTGTCGCTGGAACAACTCCAGGACAAGACGATCGCACGCGGTCTAGTCGCCACAGGGTCCCTTCAGGCCCTTAGGAGTCGGATCGCGCGATACGAGCGTGCGGGACGTCGGGATCCTCCTCCACCCTCGCCGGCGGAGGACGCGATCGGTCCCGATTTCACATCATTAGAAGAGAAGAATTTTGTGGACGAGGGCGTACGGGCAGAAGGGCGGGAACTACCGGGTCCAGTCAAACTGGACCAAACGTTATCGGACCCCCGTGTGGTGAGGTCATTACCGTCAAAAACAGACATGTTTTTGAGACCGCCTTCTCGTGCCCCGTCGCCTAGTATCGTTCCACCACCTTCTAACGCCCCCCAGCCGTCGCTAAACTACAGGCCTTCGCGCCCGTCGTGGCCTCCGCAGGAGATACCGCCTGCTTTCGTACCGTCGGCCGCGTTTCAACCACCCTCGCGCGAGCACGAAACTTTTACCGGTGCGCGTTATTTATCGGCCAGCGATGCATACAACACCATGCGTCGCTGGAATATAAACTTTTCGGGAGCACGTGGTAACGATGTCGAAACCTTCCTCATTAGAATTGAGGAGGACCGCGAGCTTGTGTCCATCCGCGACGAAGATTTGCTAAAATGCTTACCTTTCTTTCCTACCGGTATCGCCTTGCAATGGTTTTGCACCAAGAGATCGCGATGGGAAAGGTGGGGAGAGTTCGCGAGCGCGTTTCGAGGGAGATTTGGAAATCCGGATTTCCAATTCGCGCTACGCGACGAGATCATGCGTCGGACGCAGGGTGAGCACGAGCCAGTCGCGGATTATCTGACGTGTATGTTGGAGCTGTTCGGTCGCCTTAGTCCAGCGTGGAGTGAGGTCGAACAGCTCAACTACGCACACAGAAATATGTTACCGCGACTACAAATTTCAGTGCTTCGAGACGATTTCGCGGATTTTGACGCGCTAGAGAGACTCGCGACGAAGGTGGAACGGAGTTATATCGCCGCGAGTCAGTATCGTGCGCCGTCACCACCAAAGCGTTCCGTGTGTCCCGACTTAGCGTATCGGCCGCCCCCTCGTTCCGCGAGGCCGTCGACGACCATGACGGCCGAATATGTATCGGATTTCCGATCCAGGGGATCGGAAGTCTTTAGTGGGGGGGAGCGTCCGCGCACCGCTGAGGCGACGCGTCGTCCGGTGAGGGCGACCCCGCAGACTCACGTAAGGGCGACCCAACAGCCGGCCGCCCAAACGGGGGATGCGGGGGCGGGGGCGAGAGCCGGGGCCTCGCGGGAAACCGCCGAGGCGCCTACCTCGCGACCGGTTTCGCGAAGCAGTTCAGCAAAATGCTGGAACTGCGACGCGACGGGTCATTTCGCGCGCGATTGCGGCGAAGCCCCGCGCGTACATTGCTATCGTTGTGGTAAGGCACAACAAACGGTGCGGACGTGTCCTCGGTGTTCGGGAAACGGGGGAAGAAGGCAGTAGACAGGGTCCCTGCGCCTTCTCCCGATCCCGAGACCCCCACAAAGGTGATAGACGGATCATTTGGAGCGCGTCAGGTGGGTGGAGGTGCGTCCCTGCAATATCTCGAATTTTTCGTTGACGGAAATTGTCTTCTCGGACTGCTCGATACCGGTTCGCATAGAACCATTTTTGGTGATGAGGGTATCGAGCTAGTCAGAGAATTGGGGCTACCGATTACGCGCGGCGAAGATTCTCGTATCCGCTTGGCGGATGGATCTTTGGTGTCGCTGTGCGGGTCGGCGGAATTAATTATCGAGTTGCAGGGACAAGCACACTCTTTTACCGTCGGGCTATTACCGAATCTCGCGGTACCGATTATTCTCGGTATAGACTTCCTCGCTCAGTTTGGCATGATTGTGGATTTTTCGAGGAGCGAGTGGTCGTTCGCGAGTGACGCTGGGATCCGTCATCCCTTTTATAACGAGCGCGGACAAGAGAAAATCTGTTGCGGGGTCTCGGAGTTGTCGCGTACCGAATGTCAGGATTTAGGAAAATTTTTAGAACAGGCTATACCGCCCGCTGCTGAGAGTCCCGGTGTAACGTCGCTCACAGAACATCGTATCGACGTCGGGACTCACACGCCGATTAGGCAGCGTTGTTATTTAGTGTCGCCTAAGGTTCAGGAAGCGATTCGTGGGGAGGTGGATAAAATGTTGAT
>NW_022639518.1:1428200-1428340 GCF_010583005.1 Odontomachus brunneus | reverse complement strand
AGGACGAAGGTGGACCAGCAGGCCCCAGCGGGCCTAATGGGGCGCCGAGTTAACGAGACACCATGGATCATGGTGGCTGCGGATATAATGGGCCCGTTGCCGCGTAGCAAGGCCGGATACTCGGATACCTTTTAGTGATT
>NW_022639518.1:1427998-1428190 GCF_010583005.1 Odontomachus brunneus | reverse complement strand
ACTTTCGGAAAGTCAATAACATATCGAAGAAAGACGCGTACCCGTTACCGAACATGACGGGCATATTAGATAAGTTACGTGCCGCCCGTTATATATCGACTATTGATCTGAGTCAACCGTACTTCCAGATCCCGCTCGCGAAAGAAAGCCGCGAAATTACCGCTTTCTCGATACCGGGTAAAGGTCACTACC
>NW_022639518.1:1427678-1427988 GCF_010583005.1 Odontomachus brunneus | reverse complement strand
CATCCGCAAGCGAATCCGGTCGAAAAGGTAAATCGAGTTTTAAAAACCATGATCGTAGCGTTTCTCGACCGTGATCACAGGGAATGGGATGCGCATATATCGGATTTTCGTTTCGCTTATAATACCGCGAAACACTCTTCGCTCGGAACCTCGTCTGTCTTTCTAAATCTCGGCCGGGAACTTACGCCGTCACGATCGCTACGAGAGGAACAATGAGGAGATATCGTTATCGAACCGCAAGATCCGTCGCGATGGTCGGAACGCCTGAAAAAGCTCGAGGGCTTACAGGTGGGGGTTACCGACAATCTCG
>NW_022639518.1:1427257-1427668 GCF_010583005.1 Odontomachus brunneus | reverse complement strand
ATGGAGCCCCACGCATTCGTTTATTTAGACGATATCGTGGTAGTGACCTCAACGTTTCAAGAACACCTGAAATGGTAATCGCGTGTCTTTGAAAAAATTAATTCCGCGGGTCTTACCGTAAATACCGACAAGTATAAGTTCTGCCGTTCGGAGGTCAAATATTTAGGATTTTTAGTGCATCGCGAAGGGTTAAAGGTAGATTGCGAGAAGGTTCAGCCGCTTCTCGAATACCCGGCGCCTGCCAACCTTAAGCAACTCCGTCGCTTCTTAGGTATGGCGTCGTGGTATAAAAGATTTTTACCGAATTTCGCGACGATTAGTGAACCACTCACGCGCTTGCTGCGGAAAGGCAAACGATGGGAGTGGCAAAAGGACCAGAATAACGCTTTCGAAAAGATACGAAAAGATTTG
>NW_022639518.1:1426290-1427247 GCF_010583005.1 Odontomachus brunneus | reverse complement strand
GTTATCGAACCGCAAGATCCGTCGCGATGGTCGGAACGCCTGAAAAAGCTCGAGGGCTTACAGGTGTGGGTTACCGACAATCTCGAAGCAGCGCACCAAAAACAAGCAAAATATTATAATTTGAGGAGACGCTCTGTGAGGTATCGAGTGGGTGAGTTAGTTTTAAAGCGACAGCATGTTTTGTCGCCGGCAGCTCAGAACACGGCCGCCAAATTGGCCCCAAAATTCCACGGGCCATTCAAAATAACGAAAATGAGGTCGGCGGTCGTGTGTAAGCTCGCGCGATTAGACGGTAGCGCGATCGGCAAGGTCCACGTAAAGGATATCAAGCCTTACGTGGAGCCGACGGCAAAATAGTGCTGTGTATCGATGTCGACTTGTTTGTTTATTTATTGGTGGCACATCGTCAGCCCAGTGTTAAGAACGATACACTGGGTGACGAAAAGAACTTGAATTAGTTGGTGACAAGAATTTATCGTACCGTTAGTGTCACTAAAGTAGAGTTTGGTGTTGAAAAGGATGATAGTTGGTGTTGAAACAATATTTCGTGTCTAAGATAATAATTAATTGGTGTCGGAAATCCGTTGTTGTGGGGTCATAATTTGTTATGTGTCGTGGTGTCATTTCGCGTCAGGCACTTCCCGATCGTTATCGCATGAAATGTTTGGTATCGTAACCTACCAGGACGTTAGTGTCGACAAATATCGCTCTTGTTGTTTTGTGACGAGATGAGTATCGTTTGTCTGGTGTCTCGAGGCTACAATACCTGGGGTTCGCCAATCTCGGTATTTAGTGTCCACGCAATGGAGTTTCGTGTGAGGAGATGGGACATACCAGGTGGCGGGAAAGCCGAAGAGGCAACCGGGCACTACAATCAGGCGAAAAATTGTTATTGACGCAGTGAGCACACATATGGAAGGGATGGTCGAGACGGAGACCGAGAGACGATGGACTCGT
>NW_022639518.1:1425232-1426280 GCF_010583005.1 Odontomachus brunneus | reverse complement strand
AGGGAGCATCCTGGGTTCTGGGAGGGAGCCCACGACCTGTGGCAGGGCCACCTCGAGGAGACCACGACCACCCGTGGCGCGGTGGTCAGGGAGATCCCTCCGATGGTCGACGCGTCCACCCAGACAGAGGGGGCCGTCGGCGGCAGACCTCAGGCGGGAACCCAGACGGAGGGCTTCTGGGACCTGTGGGACAACCTAATGGTCGCCGCCAGGAACCCACGCGGCCGTGAACAAAACCTTCGGAGCCCGGCCACATCTCAGGAGAATCCTCGGGAACCTTCCCACAAGGAACCACCGCGAGGCTCCGCTCGTTCGACGTCTCGCCACAGAGCAGAAGCGTGTTGGAACTGTGGGAGCAAGGGACATCGATACTCCGGATGTCCACACCCAAGATCGGACGAGTTTTGTTACCGGTGCGGAGCCAAGGGGACGACGTGGCGGGAATGCCGACAGTGTCGAGCCGAGGAACGGGAGGACCACGCCTCGACCTTCAAGAAAGGGCGCCCCGGTCGAGAGTCACGCGGGGGTGCCTGAGGGAACGGAACTGGCAGGGATCGGGTAGAGGGAGCGTTCGTTTTCTTTTTTTTTATTAGTGAGCCTAGATGATATTTAGAGATAGTTTATTTTTTTTGTTTGTTTGTTTGTGTGTTCTTCTTTACCGTTTTTTTTCTTTTCTCTCTTCTCGTTTCTCGTCAAATTATATCGATTGTCGTACCGCTACCGTAGCACTACCGCAAACTGCTACCGTCAGCACGAGTTTAAATAAAAGTTTCTTGGTGATAAACGGTGTCAAGACAAAATTAAAATCTCCCTCAACCTCCACTCTCCCCACCTTACTTCCTGTACCGGGGGCTGAGGAAAGGCGAAGGAAAAGTAGCGAATACCGTAGAGGGAAGTAGTACCCCTCGGAAGGCGGGGCGGGTATCGAGGCGAAGCAGAGAAAAGTAGAGAGATCAACTCCCGCATGCAGGAAGTAAATGAAGACAACGAATGAGAGATCAGGGACTCTAACTCATCCACCCGGACCACCGGTCCTCCCCGGGGGGGG
>NW_022639518.1:1423543-1425222 GCF_010583005.1 Odontomachus brunneus | reverse complement strand
TAAAAGCGACAGCTTTCCGCGGTCATATCGGTCGAGCGTAGAGGGGGGTTAATTAGCGAAGCGTATGCGGTCCCGCAAGTGGGATGGTCATCGCGCCCTACGATAATGTGCCCCAACTCTCCTCGCCGACCCCGAAGGGCTGAGACCACAGGACACCGAGGGAACCAGAAGAAAGAAGAAACGTTAGCGGTATCCAGAAAAGTCGCCGTTTAAATGGTACGTGAAACGGTACTTTAACTCTCGTACATAAGAACGTGTTATCGTTCCGATTTCGGCTGCCGCTGGCAATCTTTGTTTACAGCACGCTGCTAGACGCGGGACAGAGAGGCAAGAAGACTCTCAACAGCTGACAACAAAACAGGTGGCCCGGAAACACGGAGATCCCAGCAAGACAAGCGAAAGAGAGAGAGAGAAAGGGAGAGAGAGAGAGAGAGAGGAAAGCTCGCCGAGCAGAGAAAAAGCGAGAACAAGGCGGGATCGAGAGACATGTCTACGAGCGATTAGGAAGTTAACGCACTCTATTATCGATTACCGCTATTTTCGATCTATTTCGGAATTATCGCTTTGTGAGCGGACCGAGACGATACCGGTTGAGGTGTGCCGTATTCTCGTCGGCGTGGTGCAGCGAGGGCGACTCCCTTTGAGTGAAAGATCTCCATCGCGCGTGATCGACCTTCGGTCCTGAGCAAGCCCGGAGACCTCGCGGAGCGACAGGAGAGCAGCTGAGACTACCAGCGAAAGGCGAAGCGACCGACCCGGAGGACAGGCGAGGAGGAGTCCGACTAATTGTAAGACCTCCCATTCGTTAGTACTTGTCGTCATTGTCGTGAAATTGTCGTTCGGAACCTGTCGCATGCTGAGTGGTCGCGCGAAACGAGATAAGATCTCCCAATAGGGAATAAAATATCGGGTGACGTATCGATACAAGCGTGAGATCAAATCGGGCACTTACAGTGCATGTATCGCTAAAATAAATATCTCTATCGAACATATGATGGTCTTCTTTTCCTCGGCTTCCACCTATATCGATCAAACCCATCCCTACTCCGACTAAAATCAAAAGAGAGCTACCGGTCCCGTTCCGTCCCCGCGATCTCGAAGACGGACGATTAATTAGAAATTTTGGCGAATAATTGTTGGTGAGGAGGTGCGGCCTTACCGCACCTGGCGCCCAACTGGATTTAGCAAGTCCGAAACGAGATCCGGGGATCGCGGTAGTTTGTCGACGAGACGGACAGACGACTGTCCGCTACTAGTAATAATAAAAATCGTCGCACCAGATCTTGCCTTGACCGGTTGGATCATGTCCAATCCTTGCCTTAACTAGTTGAATCGTGTAAGATAAGACGGAAAGTGAATACTTTACGAGATATTTTGAATTTTTTCATATTGCAAATTTGGAGCTTTATAACTCGAAAAGTACTCAATGAAGCAACATTTCATTACAATGTTTTGGAAAGCTCTCGAGGTCAGCTACAAGAATATGTAATAAAAAATAGGGGATGCCGTTTAAAAAAATTGAGGTAACTTTCATGTGACTTTCAAATAATTCTTCAAGGCCAAAGCAATGGTATCATCTTATAGTCCTCTCGAAACCAAACAACTTTTGTCTGAAAAATTTTTCTCTCCCATGCTTGGTTTTCGACATATTCGACTGGATGGATTAAAATGGTCCACCC
>NW_022639518.1:1422907-1423225 GCF_010583005.1 Odontomachus brunneus | reverse complement strand
TGTGACTTTCAAATAATTCTTCAAGGTCAAAGCAATGGTACCATCTTATGGTCCCCTCGAAACCAAACAACTTTTGTCTGAAAAATTTTTCTCTCCCATGCTTGGTTTTCGACATATTCGACTGGATGGATTAAAATGGTCCACCCTGTATAATACTTTGTTAAGTGATGAAATACTTACGCAAAGTACTGTTAACATTAAAAGTATTAACCCAAACAGCATATAATATAAGTAAGTTATTAGATAAATATTTATAAATATTTATTTTGAATTACTTTTTTAAAATATTATATATATATATATATATATATATATATA
>NW_022639518.1:1417816-1419587 GCF_010583005.1 Odontomachus brunneus | reverse complement strand
CAAAGTTATATCTGAACGTAAAATTTTCCGCTTTTTCATTTTCCGGTGTCAAAAAGGGGGGTTTCCATTTTAAAAAAACCACTTCCGGTTGAAGTAACCCACTTTCGGTCAAAATCAAAAGTTGAAAGGTACGCCATTTTGGTTCCCCCTCGAAACCCTACAACTTTTATATGAAACTTTTTTCGATTCCTGGCCACACAAACGAGTTATTGGAGGTGATAGATTCAGATGACTCACCCTGTATATATTGTAACGCTACACTCGCGGCTCGTTCAGCCGGTTTCACTAATCGAGTGCAGCGACAAAATGTGTTGTACTCTTTGCGCCTCGGCGACCGTTCGGCAGATCCAGCGAGACCCGACAGCTCACACGAACAAAAGAAAGCTCTAGATGGGCGCCAGGTACGGCGGTCCGTACCCACTAACAAAGTATCAACACTAATTATTACTCTAAGCGGTGGTCTCGCCGATGAGGACAACTTGCCCTCCACCCGAACGGCTCGCTCGCACGTCCGGCAGCTCAGCCCTGCTCTCGGTAGAGGGGCTGGTTCGCGCGAAGTCGGAAGGGTTAGTGGTTGGCGGGTACTGAAATAATCAAGGCGGATGTTCTCTATTCGAATTTATTCGACGGTAGCTAATTACAATGATGGGATGTTTTGCCAGCATTCACACGACAACAACTCGCGTAATATTCTGTACTTCGGCAGCGATTCTTAATAACACAATATAAATATCCTTGCTCGCGGTCGCGATACTGGTCCTCGGCAGCTTCGATTTTCGAGCCGTGACCACGAAGGTCACGACAGCCACGTAGGCTTTCGGCGGTGTGTTCGCTCGATCTCTCGCGCACGACGGATAATCGACAGCTCGCCGGTCGGGTTTTACACGATGCGCGGAGCTCCTCCTTTCGCGAGAGGAACGCGAACCCTGGCCCTCGCCCAGGGTGGACGGCCGAGCCCCAGTTCCCCGACGCCGCACCGCTCCGCGACACTAATCACTAAAAATCTGTAGTGCGTTCTCCTTGGAACGGACTCACCAAACGGCGGAGCGGGGCAGTCGGCAACGAGCAGCGGCGGTCCCCTCTGGGTTCACACAATAGTTCCGCGCGAGCGGTAGCGGCCTTAAAGATGCGGAGGTCAGGTCGTCCTTAGTCGTCGGCTCTATGGATGGCACGTCCCTCACACTCGCTAGGCACGGCTCACAGGAAAAAGCTCTCGAGCGATCGTTGGGACCTCGTTTTATCCCAGGTTTGAATTGCTAGCTCCGACAGCTATCGGCCGTTGATTGGCCGATTTGCAGGATGGAATCCCCCGTTATTCGGCCGTTGTTTTGCGTTAGCTGTTATTTACCAGCTAGATCTTTCTGGCCGGTCGGCCTCTCCGACCTTGGAGCTTCGTCCTATCGGCAGCCGTTGTTTCTTCAGTCCTCGAGCCTCGCGGCGTCTTCGCCTGGCTCGGAGGACGCTCCGGGTCGCGGAGGATGTGCTTGTCGGACTCGCCCTGGTAGCAGCTGTCCTCCGCTCGTTACCGGTGTCCGTCGACTCCGTCCCAGCGGCTCCCTTGCGGCAGCTCAGGACTGATCCATCTCGGCAGCTCTCTCTCTCCCCGTTCTCCTCGTTAGCAGGAGTATTCGGCTAAAACAGGCCTCCTTAGAACGGATTCAATGTCGGTCCTTACTAGCTAATACAATAATAAGGAAGCGATTCACCTGAGATTTTTGGTCCGTCCGATGCTCCTGAGCCTGACTTCTCTCTCCCTCGGCGGCAGCGAATC
>NW_022639518.1:1414519-1417425 GCF_010583005.1 Odontomachus brunneus | reverse complement strand
GTTCGAGCCGAGTTTTCATGCAATAATGCTAGCAATTCATCGTCTTGGAATTTTTTTGGCTGTCCTGAGCGTGGTTTGTCATTGACATCAAAATCATTACTTTTGAATCGTCTATACCACTCTTTACATGTTGTATGTGATGGAGCTCGATCACCATAACCTTCTTCAAGTAATCGATGAACTTCTGCTACACTTTTTTTCAAATCAAAATAGTGCAAAAGCACATGTCGAAAAAACACTTTATCGCGTTCCATTTTTCACAAAGCAGAAGAAATTGTTGTTTAGGAAAATAATTGTGTATGCTGACTGAATGTTATCGAGAAATGTCGAAATTAATCACAAACTACCTGTTTCGTTAGTAATGACTACTAGAACTGTTTGCATTGCCATCTAACATTTGCGGGCGGAAACTAAGTTAAGGTCCTAATATATATATATATATATATATATATATATATATATATATATATATATACATATATATACATATATACACCAGGTACGTAAATATGAAACCGGAATTTTTGTATAGAAAATACACGTTTATTGAATGAAAATGATAAAAAATATTTTATTCGAAATATTGCCCATCGCTAGCTATACATTTTTCCCACCTGTTTGACAATTTGTGGATGCCACGCCAAAAAAAACTGTTGCTCACGGTTTGGCCAGGTTTTAGCAGCTTATAATAGACCACACCCTTCTGATCCCACCAAACACAGAGTATTGTCTTCCGTCCATAGCGATTTGGCCTTGCAGTCGATGTCGATGGTTCGCCTGGAGTTACCCATTATCTTCTATGCTTAGGATTCTCAAAATATATCCACTTTTCATCGCCTGTCACAATTCGATGGAGAAATGACTTTCTTTTGTACCTGGCGAGCAGCATTTCGCAAGTGGTTTTTCAATTTTCCTGCTGTCTTTCATTCAGTTCATGTGAAACCCATTTTCCCATTTTCTGGATCTTTCCCATGGCTTTCAAACGTATGGAGACGGCTTCTCGTGTCACATTTAATTGATCCGCGAGTTGTTGTTGCGTTTGAGTGTCATTCTCATCCAACAATGCTTGCAATTCGCTGTCTTCAAACTTTTTCGGTGGTCTTCCACCGGTGGTCTTCTTCGTTTCTCACATCAAAATCACCACTTTTGAATTTTTTAAACCACTCAAAGCACTGTGATTTACCAAGAGCATGCTTACCGTAAGCATGCTCACCGTAAGCTACGACAAGCATTCGATGCGATTCTGCAGCAGTTTTCTTCAAATGGTAACAGAAAATCAATGCTGTCCGCAAATCGTAGTTTCCAGGCACAAAATTCGACATGTTAAACGCTATTACAAACTATGCTGTTGTATGAAACTTGTATTGTTGTGAGTTGAAAATCTCTGTCAGAGATGTCAACAAGGAAATGGCGTCAATTACGCGGTTTGACGGTAACTACATTGACAGCTAGGGCTATTTATGGACAAATTCCGGAATTAGGGGGAAAATTATGAATTCTCTAGGAACTTCTGTTCATCTCTATGCTATCTAGGAAGGGGTATGACAAAATTGTCCTTCATTGATTTTAATACGCTTTGGATATGTTGTAGAGTATCGAAAAATAAGAGACGAATATTTTTTATATCAGCTTATCTCTCGAAGTGTAGGGGTTAAAACAGCCTTGTAAAGAAAATGAACTATTTAATTTTTATGGAATTATTCTTAAGATATGAGATACATAAAAAATGTTTCCTACAAAAGTTCTACAGTATTTAATACTCTTTGCAACGGGGTATTTTATTTTTTTAAATGTCAAATGCCCCCCCTCCCACCCTCCTCCATTCTTTATCTCCGCAAAATTTTTAAGAATTTTAAGAATTTTAAGGATTGTAAAAATATTTTTACAAGGACAACAATTATAGAACATTTAATATCAAATCTATCCATAATATATAATAGTAAAAATATAAGGTGTAGTAAAAAGAAATCGATTATTTTTGCATGAAATTGGAGGCTTTATTTAGCATAGTTAGAATGATTCGATTTAGGTCAAATATGCACCGTTTTGTTCGATAACTTGTTGCCATTTTGAAGATAATTCCATTATGCCTCTCTCATAGAAACCCTTGTCCCTATTGGCAAAAAACTGGGACAGTTGATTTCACAAGCTTCTCTTGAGGCGAATTTTTCGCAAAATCATTCGCCATAGACAGGAACAGGTGGTAATCACTTGGTGCCAGGTCCGGACTATAAGGTGGATGCATAAGAACCTCCCAACTAAGCTCCCGGAGCTTTTGGCGAGTCACTATCGATGTGAGTGGCCTGGCGTTGTCCTGATGGAACACAATTCCTCTCCTATTGGCCAAAGCTGGCCGCTTCTGGGCGATTGATTCCTTCAGACAGTCCAATTGTTGACAGTACAGGTCCGAATTAAGAGTTTTGCCGTAGGGGAGCAGCTCATAGTGGATGATTCCCTGCCAATCCCACCAAACACACAGCAAAGCCTTCCTGACCGTCAAACCTGGCTACCGTTTCCGCCGGCTCACCGCGTTTCGACCACGACCGTTTTCGCTCGACGTTGTCGTAAGTGACCCACTTTTCATCACCAGTCACCATCCGCTGCAGAAATGGGTCGATTTTGTTGCGATTCACCAGCAATTCGTAGATGGAAATTCGATCCATGAGGTTTTTTTGCGTTAACTCGTGTGGCACCCATACATCGAGCTTCTTTTTGTATCCAGCCTTATTGAAGTGATTCCAAACGGTTTTTTCTGCAATGTTTAGCTCCTGGGCAATCGAAACAGTGCCTACATGACGGTCGGACTCGACGATTTCCATTATTTTATCGACATTTTCGACAATTGGCCTTCCAGAGCGTGGTGCATCTTTGACATCAAAATTACCAAAACGGAATCGACGAAACCT
>NW_022639518.1:1389873-1414509 GCF_010583005.1 Odontomachus brunneus | reverse complement strand
AGGTCCGGACTATAAGGTGGATGCATAAGAACCTCCCAACTAAGCTCCCGGAGCTTTTGGCGAGTCACTATCGATGTGAGTGGCCTGGCGTTGTCCTGATGGAACACAATTCCTCTCCTATTGGCCAAAGCTGGCCGCTTCTGGGCGATTGATTCCTTCAGACAGTCCAATTGTTGACAGTACAGGTCCGAATTAAGAGTTTTGCCGTAGGGGAGCAGCTCATAGTGGATGATTCCCTGCCAATCCCACCAAACACACAGCAAAGCCTTCCTGACCGTCAAACCTGGCTACCGTTTCCGCCGGCTCACCGCGTTTCGACCACGACCGTTTTCGCTCGACGTTGTCGTAAGTGACCCACTTTTCATCACCAGTCACCATCCGCTGCAGAAATGGGTCGATTTTGTTGCGATTCACCAGCAATTCGTAGATGGAAATTCGATCCATGAGGTTTTTTTGCGTTAACTCGTGTGGCACCCATACATCGAGCTTCTTTTTGTATCCAGCCTTATTGAAGTGATTCCAAACGGTTTTTTCTGCAATGTTTAGCTCCTGGGCAATCGAAACAGTGCCTACATGACGGTCGGACTCGACGATTTCCATTATTTTATCGACATTTTCGACAATTGGCCTTCCAGAGCGTGGTGCATCTTTGACATCAAAATTACCAAAACGGAATCGACGAAACCTAAATTGCGCGTGATTGGCTGTTACAGTATCAGGACTATAAACACTATTCACATTTTCAGCCGCCTGGCTTGC
Source organism: Odontomachus brunneus (assembly GCF_010583005.1). Taxonomy (NCBI): domain Eukaryota; kingdom Metazoa; phylum Arthropoda; class Insecta; order Hymenoptera; family Formicidae; genus Odontomachus; species Odontomachus brunneus. The sequence continues at coordinate 1,413,750 of NW_022639518.1, read as the reverse complement.
GTTTTCGCCTTTATCGAAGAAAAACTGTAAAATATGGCGTATTTTCCCTTTGCTGGTATCCAACTTTAACGCACGCTTAAACAATACTAAGTCAAACAATCACAAAACTGTCTGAGAAGTTTCTTACGTAATGTACGAAATCTTATCTTTCTAACGCCATCTAGCGTAAACCGATCGCACTTATACAACGCGAGATACACATTACTAAAGCCATCTATTGGAAAAATAATGGATTTCTTTTCACTACACCTTATATAATATATATAATATATACAGGGTGTCCTAAAACCACCGGAATTGCTCTTAATGGTAGATTCCTTACAATATTTTAAGATGAAAATTCTAATACAAAAATGTCGAGGCTATAATAGTTTTTAAACGGGAAGCGATTACATTTAACGAATGGCAGGGCTGAGATTTCGCGCGCTCAGTTATGGAAAAATGACAAATGCAAAAAGTGCTCCTATTAATGCGCTCTTTTTATGATATTATTGTCATATAAATTTGCAATATGTTTTTGCTTCTCTATGTATTGCATATTAATACATTTTTTCACAAACAAAAAATATAAAAACTAAAGGCATATCAAAAATAATTCAAGTAAAAATTTGCATATTTCAACTTGAGCTGTCAAAATTATCGATTAACATTACCATGAAGGTGTCCACGCTACGCTGTGCGAGACAAATAAATTGTAATAGAATTAATAGCTGTTTATATTTTAGAACATTGTTATTGTATTTTAGAACATTTTTGAATGTTCGTAACAAAATACAAATTGCAATGGTTTTAATAAAAATCAATTTAAACAATAATTATAATTCAAACGTATTTAATAAACCTTAATTTAACACACTTTAAAAAATTAACACTTTTAACATATTTAATAAATTTTAATAACAACAAAGTAGTTTAACAGATTAAATAACAAATTAAAATATTTTTTATAATAAATGTTCGAAATGTCCCCCATCGCATTCAATACACAATTGTGTGCGTCGCAATAGACTGCTTGTTGCGTTTCTAATCATGTTTGGTGTCGTTGTGGCGATTGCTTCAACAATTTTCTCTCGTAATTCCTCGCGAGTATTAATTGGTTCCTTGTTCACATATTCTTTAATATGACCCCATAAAAAATAAACCAGAGGCGTCAGATCGGGTGAGCGTGCTAACCAACTTATAGGACCACCGCATCCTAGCCATTTACCCGGAAATTTTTCGCTCAAAGATTGGCGTACACATCTTGCATTATGTGGTGGTGCACCATCTTGTTGAAAAACAAGCCGTTGCCGAATATTTAGTGGAATATTTTCCAACAAATCTGGCAAATTATTATTTATAAAATTTTGATAAATATTGCCATCAAGTCTTATGGACATTTCAAACGGTCCAATCTGTAATTTAATATGTTATAAATATTACATAGATATATATTGTTCTAAAACAAACCTTACATCCAAAATATTACATTATTTTTTTTTTTACATAAGCTATAATACAAATAATAAACAGAAAACTTACGATATTATTAAACTTAAATTATTTTGTATACCACCCTTATAGAAATATCATACTAAGTATCATTGATAATTACTTACTTTCAGTATTAAAAATACTGGATAATAAGTAATTCAATGATTCTTAGTATGATATTTCTATAAGGGCAGCCCACAAATTTATACTAAAACGGTGTTGATAGTTTTGAATTCGATATTCGTGTGGATTTTCATTGCTCCAAATGTGAGAATTGTGCGTATTAAAAGAACCTTCGCGCGTAAAGCAGGATTCGTCCGTAAATAAAATTGTTTCGATAAAATCCGGTTCTTGTGCCAGTAACTATGTGCAAAAATTAATTCTGCATGCATAATCTTGCGGTAATAAATTTTGTACTTTGGTGAAATGATAAGCATGCATTCTGTTTTCTTTTAAAATAAGTTGTACTGAACTCTTCGAGATATTTAATCTTCGGCTGATTTTGCGTACACTTCCCTTATAGAAATATCACACTAAGAATTATTGATAATTACTTATTATCCAGTATTTTTAATACTGAAAATAAGTAATTATCAATGATTCTTAGTATGATATTTCTATAAGGGTTGTTGATGAATATTCTTCGCACATTTCTAAAACTGCTTCTTCATTTTCATTTGTACGGGCGTATCATTCACGTCCGGCGCCAATATTTTTGCGTTGGGGTATTACAGATCCTGTTTCTCGTGTCCGATTCATCAACCGCAAAATTACATTTTGAGTTTAAGCTCTACGCTCTGGAAACCGTAGTGAGTACTCTTGTGCGGCAAGAGTCGCATTTTGACCACATTCACCATAAATTATAAGCATATCATAATACTCAACAGGAGTATAATCCATTTTAAATTTTTAAAAAAATATTATAATTTACTGGTTAAAGAGAAGAATATCAATTATTTATTGTTAACAAGAGAAAGCAAGAAAAAATAAGATGAAATAAGTGAACGAGAGGTATCGTATAAATCGCTCATATGTATAAATATTTTTCATTTTTTTAATTTTTAATTTCAGTTAAGAGGATCCTATATTTCTTTCTTAGTAATTATTTTAATAAAAAAATAATATTTCTTGTTAATTTAGGAATTAATATTCCTCTAAAAGATTAAAATGGATTATATTCCTGTAGAGTATTGTAATATGCTTATTATTAGTGCCGGATGTGAACGGTACGCTCGTATAAATGAAAATAAAGAAGGAGTTTTAGAAATGTGTGAAGAAGATACATCTACTAATATACTATATACATAAAATGAGTTAAAAATTAAATATTTCTAAGAACACAGTACAACTCATTTTAAAATAAAACAGAATGTATACATATTTATCACCAAAGTTCTAAATTTATTACCGTAAGATTATGCACGCAGAATTAATTTTTGCACATGAGGACGGACCCGCCAGGGGTTTTAGTGGGTAGGGCCCCCGTCGAATCTTCTTCGGCGGGGGAGGAGTCCCACATAACCCGCGGTCTCCTCCCGGAGACCATGGGTATACGTAAAGGCATTTCCCCTGGCTTAAAAAAAAAAAAAAAAAAAAAAAGTTTATTAAATATGTCTGTGTGGGTAGCGGACGTAAAGAATACCCCCAACGTATGGCCTGCGTGTCGTAAAAGGCGACTAAAAGGCCCTCATGGGTGGGTTGCTGCGCCTATGAGTATCAGGAGCCGGAGGGCTCCCCTCCTTCTCGCTTCAGAGAGGGAGGGGAGCTCAATGGCGCCTACAGCAGGGGAGCGTACCGTATCCCTTATGCCAGTATGGTACCGGTCTCTCGGGTGGACAGCGGCGCCCGAGAGTATCAGGGGGAGGTGAACGCACCCGGTTGTCCTTAGAGCAGCCGGTGCGGGCGAACCGATTCCACCGCGGGGGCTGTAATGCCTGTATGGCAACCGGCCTCCCAGGTAGACAGCTGCGCCCGGGAGTAGCAAGATCCTCGGTGAATATTTCAGCGGGGGCAGGGCGGGCTCCTTAAGTTCCATTGAACCGAACCGAATCGCCCTAGGGGGCGGCCCGAAAAGCCGCCCGGGTTGGGGGGCCGCCGTCAAGCCCCCCATTATAACATATGATGAAAAAGATGAAGGATACGACTTGCGGCGAGTCGGATGCGTCGCGCCGGCATGGGGGGGGGGGCTATGGTCCCAAGCCCCCCTTGTCGTCAACAAGCGATGCACAGTGGGACAGAATCCCGAAAACGTGGCTAAAATATGAAGTCGTTGTCCGATTTTTGTAAAAATTGGTATATAAATGTTTTCGACGTCGCTGATTACGAATCTGAAGTGCAAATTTCAAAAAACAAAATGGCGTATCCAATATGGCCGAAGTAAATGAAAAAAAAATGTGTTACTTAGGCTAAAATTTATACCCTGCTTTCTTAATAATTGTTAATTACAAATGCGAAATAAAAAATAAAGAAAATAAATACTGAGAATGTAATAAAAATTATAATATTTAAACAGAAACTCGTTATAAATAATATTACGCTTTTTCTTATAATAAAAGATCTAAGAACTTAATAAAAGAAATGAAATAAAAGTAAAAAAGTAAGATATTTATTAAAATATAATTTGACAACGCATATATAGTGAAACAATATAAATATAGTCCAATAATAAAATTAAAAATAATTAGATTTAATTAATAATTATTCAGAGTCTGTTGAATCATCAGTATCTATGTCAGATGATTTTATTGTAGAAATGTTGAAGCTTTCATCAGTTATCTCAATAGTTGGCGGAATTATTAATTGCACTGCTTCTGATGACAACGATTTTAATTTTTTGGTAGGTAATTTTCGTAAGCTTGAAATAAATGGATCTGATGCCACTAACAGCCGTAAAAAAACATCTTCCATAGTTTTTGTACGAGTACATTTTCGTGAGAAGTCTTCTCGAAACATTTTAATATATTTGTTGCAAACTTTACCATCTATCATTGTTAGGGCAAGATTATAAGATACGTTTATTTCTTTTCCGTCTATAACCGTTTGAAAAGCGACAAGTTTACTCTCTTGTTCTTTAATGTTATCTGTCTCGTTCACGGTGGCTTCGGTATTTTCTTGCAAAAATTGAATCCTTATGGGCCGACAAAATCGAGGAGATGAAGGTCTTTGATTTTTCCATACAATAATTTCTGCATTTGTCATTTGATCAACAGATACAAGCTGTAGTGGCACAAGCGAAGTGAAAAAAATGCTCGAATCTGATTTGCTTCCGTCATCATCACTAAATTTTTGCTTGTACATACTCTGGCCAGAGCTACCATCAAGACCCCACTTGCAAATTAACTTTAAGTTGCGAACGTTTTTTGAAGTCAAGCTCTTTATAACGTCCATTTGAACCAATAAAATTCTTCGAACTGTGTGATCCAATAAATACTGTAATTTGACTTCGGCACTGCATTCAGTTATGATCATGCCTGATCTCAGCGGATAACATTTACTTTTAGCTTCTGATACTGTGTGATATGACGGAAATAATTTACAATTGTTTTCTTTGCTTACAGCTCGTAGTCCCAGATACTGACTTTTTGATAATTTCTGCTCAATTATAAGCGAAAGAGCAGAATCAGCGGAAAGAATGCTTCCTGGAGTAAATTCTAAAGACTTTCTGTATTTTCGGGCTTTCGATGGACTGCCCAATGTCACATCCGAAACAACTTTTGCGGCATCTAATTTTTTGGCAGCTCGAAGACTCATTTGCGTGGCATAACATAATTCTTCGACACTTGCGTGTGAACGAATATCTTCGGTTTTCCTTCGTTTTGTTCTCTCACTTGAAGCTGTAAATGATGAAGAAGGGCGACCTAAATTCCCTTTTTTTGGCGTTTCTATATATTCTTCTACAACTTCGTTTTTATTGAAATAAACGAGCACGCTTAGCCATTGCCGAAACTTTTCAAAAAAATTTTGTTCTGTCCTGTTAACTTTTTGCCACTTCGTTCTAAAATCGTGTAATAATTTGCGTATGACTTGTTTTACATCCTCTGGTAATTTAAAAGAATTTTGTAATTTATGGGACATCTCCTTTTCAATTACTTCATAAATTACAGGCACATGTTCATTTAAATGATCTCTCACTAAAATAAAAATTTCCTTCCTCGACAAAGCCATTTCAGCATTGTCACCAGATTCTAAAACATTAAAATGTGGATATTAATTACATGCAGCTCTTTTATTATTTATTATTTATTCATTAATTATATATTCAACTTATTTAAAAAAAAATGAAAACAAATTAAAAAAATTTCTTTTTTAAATTGTTTATTAAAATTAAGATTAATAAATTATAATTAAACTTAATAAAAATGAAAATTATGACATTTAAGCAGCAGCTTATATACGAATATTTCTGTGTTTATTATTATAAATGTTTGCAAAAACCAGATTGGCAGCTGGTGGCAGCTAATTTTTGTTTATTTTATTAACTAATAATATGACCTACAAGAAAAAATAAAGTTGGTCGCAGAATTCTACAGAATTATTAACTTTTTCTCTCGATTTCTAAACTTTTTATGCGTAATTTCACTTCAAACTTTGGTACAATTATTTGTTAACGGCTATTTTGTTTATTGTTAATATGGTTTGTGTAATAGATATTAATATTCTACTTACTATCAATAGATGATTCCATTTTACAAACATAAAATTGATTAATTCCACGTGTTTTGGCGTACTTTTGAAAAGACCGTTATTTTTCGTCTCTCGTTTGCGACAGATGCTACTCCTGCGAGGGTCACATTAGAACTGGTCTACAAACTCAGATTTTCACGATCGGACCCTGCTGTGTGTGAAATTTGGAAGTCAAACTATCACTGTAGCCAACCCAATAGTTAAAAACTCCTAAATCGAAACTTTATTTTTCGACTTTTGGCCACGTTTTCGGGATTCTGTCCCACTGTGCGATGGGCCGAACGTGGACGAGGCTGCCGGGGTGTCGACGGCGGGCACCGCGGTAGACAGGACTACCGCTGAAATGGGGGGGGAGACGGAAGGAATGGAACTGGGGGGTGCAATTGGAGGGGGGAAGAGAAGAAAGCTGGACAAGGATGGGGGGGATTCAGGGACAGGGTTGAGAGGGTAGCTTAGGGAGTGGGTTGAAGAGGTAGAAATGGTAATGGAAGAGGAAGAGGTTGAGACATGGCCGGACCCGAAAGACATAAAAAGAAACCGGAACTTTATACTCAACCGGTTGGAGAATATCCGGCAAAGTGCGGAGTTAATCGAGGAGGTTACCGGAAAAAGTAAAAGAATGAGCAAAACAGAGAAGGTCAACATTATGAGAGGTAAAAATGAAATGGTGGCATATTGTAAGGACATGGGAAAAGTGTTCAAGACAAGGACAGAGTTTCTGGAAGGGATGGTACAGGAATGGGGAGAATGATGGGAGAAAAGAAAGGCAAAGGATATGGATAGAGAAAGGAAACTAAAAAAGGAGCTATAAAAACTGAAAATGGAAAGGGATGGCTGGAATAAGGAGAGGGAGAGCCTACAAGGTAGGATAGGAGACAAGAGGAAAAAGATGGCGGATCGGGCGGTGTCCCCCTTCCCGGAGGTAAGGCCCAACGTGCGCAATCGGGCGACGTCCCCGCTGAAAGTGCAGGCCTCCGGGTTGGAGGCGGCGGGGTCGGGGCCCGCCGTGTGCGCCGCGCCGGTTGCACCCCTTCTTCCGTCCGCCGTGGCTCCCTCGGGAAACCGGGGTTGGGTTGCGGCGGGCGGGAGGTGTGCGAGAATGAGAGAGAGGGACCCCAAAGGGGGCGGTGAGGTGACGCGCGCTCCGGGGCGTCCGGCGGTGCCGGGGGCGCTGCCGGCGGTGCCGACGACGGCGGCGGTGTCAGTCCGCCTTGAGCCGGGGGGCCTCTCGTTGTCCGTGTGGGTGGCGGACGTAAAGAATACCCCCAACGTATGGCCTGCGTGTCGTAAAAGGCGACTAAAAGGCCCTCATGGGTGGGTTGCTGCGCCCATGAGTATTAGGAGCCGGAGGGCTCCCCTCCTTCTCGCTTCAGAGAGGGAGGGAAGCCCAATGGCGCCTACAGCAGGGGAGCGTACCGGATCCCTTATGCCAGTATGGTACCGGTCTCTCGGGCGGGCAGCGGCGCCCGAGAGTTTGAGAGGGAGGCGAGCGCGCCCGGCTGTCCTTAGGGCAGCCGGTGCGGGTGAACCGAACTCACCGCGGGGGCAGTCGGGTCCCTTATGCCAGTATGGCAACCGGCCTCCCGGGTGGGCAGCTGCGCCCGGGAGTAGTAAAATCCTCGGTGAATACTTCACCGGGGATCCACAGCGGGGGCAGCGCGGGCTCCTGAGGCTCCGTTGAGCCAAACCGCCCTAGGGGGCGGCCCGAAAAGCCGCCCGGGTTGGGGGGCCGCCGTCATGCCCCTTTTTTTTTAGGATGATGGAACAACGAAAAGGAACGATCGGCGGCAGATCGGATGTGTCGCGCCGGCACGGGGGGGCTATGGTCCCAGGCACCCCCGGGTCGTCAACGGACGATGGGCCACACGAAACCGGCGCGTCAACGGCGGGCGCGTCGGTGGGTTCTGCAACCGCCGGGGGAAGGGGGGATATGGAAAGGAAGGGGAAGGACAAAATGGAGGGAGGGGGTAAGAGAAGGAAGCTTGATAAGCACGAGGAAGGCGGAGGGACCCAGGAGTATGAGGAATGTGCGGGAATGGCACGGGAGAAGGAAAGCGAAGAGGAAGAAAGCGGAAGTGAAGAGGAAGAAAGCGGAGAGGATGATACGGAAGCAGAGTCGGAAGAGGAAGAAAGTGAGGGATGGCCGGACCCGATGAACAAGCGTAGGAACCGGGAGTTCGTCCTCACCCGGCTCGATTACGCCAAAGAAAGTGCGAATCTCATCGAGCAGGCCACAACAAAAAGTAAGAGGATGAGTAAGACAGAAAAGGCGACCATCACCGGACATAGTGAAGAACTGAAAAGATATTGTGAGGACATCGCGAGAACTTTTAAAAAAAGGACAGAGGCTCTGGAAGGGAACATAAACGAATGGGAAGATTGGTGGAAAAAAAGAGAGGAAGATGAAAAGAAGAGGTGGAAGGAACTGGAGGAATGGAAAAGTAAAGGAAAGAAATGGGATATGGAAAAGATGGAGTGGTTGGCCGAAAGGAAGGGCTGGGAGAGCAAGGAAAGGAAATGGAAGGAAGAGAAGGAGATGTGGAATGTGGAAAGGAAGGAATGGATGAGGGAACGGGAGAAGGCGGCGAGCTTAGCTGCGGAGTCGACCGCCGGGAGGAAGAGGAAAAACGTGACGGATCGGGCCGTGTCTCCGTTTCCGGAGGCGCGGCCCGATAGGACGGACAGGGCGACGTCCCCGCTGCGGGGCGCCGCGCCGGTCGGACGGCTGGCGGTGGCCGCCGAGGCGCCGCCGGCTGGGGCGGGATCAGTCGTGCCCGCCGGGCCCGCCGCGGCCCCCTTCGGGGGTCGTGGGCGGTTCGCGGCGGGTAGCGGGAATGGGGGCAGGAGAAGGAAAGAGACCTCTAGGCCGGCCTATGAGGAGGGGCGGCACTCGGTGCGCCCGGCGGCGCCGAAGCTCGTGGTGCCGCCGGTGCAGCCGACGACGGCGGCGATCAACGTCCGCTTAGAGGAGGGAGCGGGGAGCCTCACATACGCGGAGGCTCTTCGCAAATTGAGGGAGCTCCCTCTTGAGGATGCCGGGGTTCGGCCGGCGTTTGTGAGGAGGGCCGCGAATGGCGGCCTCCTCTTGGGGCTGGCCGGCCCTGACAGGGAAGGAAGGAGCCGGGGAGCGGACGTCCTGGCCGATAGAATCAGGGCGTCGCTCCCGGGCGCCTTAGTAACAAGGCCGAAGAGGTGGGGGGAGGTTCGGCTCGTCGGCATAGACGAGTCGGTCCTCCCCGACGAGATATCCCGCGCCCTCGCGACCCGCGGCGGCTGCGGGGTTGGGGAGGTGCGGACGGGCACCGTTAGGAGGGGGTGGGGGGGGTCGGCGTTGTCTGGGCGCGGCTACCCCTCGATGCTGCGGCCATTGTGGCCAGGGAGGGACGGGTGGCGCTGGGGTGGGCGGGCGCGCGGGTCGAGTTGCTCGCGGCCCGTCCGCTCCAGTGCCACAAGTGCTGGAGGCCCGGCCACATCCGGGCGGCCTGCTCCGCGTCCGTGGACCGGAGCGGCCTGTGCTACCGGTGTGGCCGGGCGGGGCACATCGCGCGGGACTGTGTGGAGGGTGTTTCCTGCGCGGTGTGCCGCGAAGAAGGTCGGGAGGCGGGTCACCGTATGGGGGGGCCCGCCTGCCCCGTGAGGAAAGGAGGCAGTGGCCCGCGGGCTTGGCCCACGGGGCACAGGAGGGGCCGACCGCCGAATGTGGGCGGTGCTGGTTCCCCCATGGGAGACGAGCCGACGGACCCCGGGCTATCCCGGGGCCCAGTCGGCGGAGAGGGCCCCGGTCTGACCACCTAGACCGGGGCCACGGCGCCGGCCGAACATCGGGCCGGCGCGGGGGGGAAGCCGGGACCGGGGGCGGGTCGCCCCCTGGCGGGACCCTGCGGGGATCTCGTCTTGGGGCGGCTCGCCCCTGGGGCGAGTACGCCCTGTCCCGGTTCCCCCCCTCTCCCCTTCGGGTCGCTTTGGGGGGTGTGCGGGGGCGCACCCTCCTATATAGCGACCCGGGAGAGAGGCGGCGCGGTGTTGGGTCGCACCGCGCCGCTGATCAGGAGGAGCTGTGACCGGGGGTGATTTATTACCCCCGGTCCGGGAGGGGTCCTCAGGACTGCGGAGGGGGGTCCGCGGAAGTAATGCGCAAGTGGTTCCCGCGGGCCCCCTGATGACCGCTGAGGACGGACCCGCCATGGGTTTTAGTGGGTAGGGCCCCCGCCGAGCATCCTCGGGGGGGAGGAGCCCCACATAACCCGCGGTCTCCCCCCGGAGATCGTGGGTATGCGTAACGCATTTCCCCTGGCTAAAAAAAAAAAAAAAAAGGGGGGGGCCTCTCGTATGCGTAGGCCCTCCGCAAGGCGAGGGCCGACATTGCCCCAGGTGCGGGTGGGGTCCGGCCCGTCTTCGTTAGGAGGGCCGCAAATGGCGGCCTCTTGTTCGGGCTGGCCTGACCCGGGAAGGAGGGGGAGGTGGACGCCTTAGCTATTAAACTTAGGGCGGCGTTCCCGGGGGCCGTCGTCACACGGCCCTCAAGGATGGGGGAGGTCCGACTCGTCGGTTTTGATGAGTCGGTCCTTACCGACGAGATAGAGAAGGTCCTCGCTGCGCGAGGAGGATACGGGCCGGGCGAGATTCGCCTCAGCCCCATCCGATGGGGCTGGCGGGGCGAGGGGATAGTCTGGGCGAGACTCCCCCTCGCCGCGGCTGCCAGGGTGGCCGCCGAAGGGAGAGTGGCGCTGAGTGGGCGGGAGAGCGGATGGTGATGCTCGCTCCTCGCCCTCTCCAGTGTCACCGGTGTTGGCGGCTCGGCCACATCCGGGCGGCCTGCTCCGTGTCAATTGACTGGAGCGGCCTTTGCTACCGGTGTGGCCGGGCCGGGCACACCGCGCGGGCCTGCACAGCCCCCCGGCTCAAGGCGGACCGACACCGCCGCCGTCGTCGGCACCGCCGGCAGCGCCCCCGGCACCGCCGGACGCCCCGGAGCGCGCGTCACCTCACCGCCCCCTTTGGGGTCCCTCTCTCTCATTCTCACACACCTCCCGCCCGCCGCAACCCAACCCCGGTTTCCCGAGGGAGCCACGGCGGACGGAAGAAGGGGTGCAACCGGCGCGGCGCACACGGCGGGCCCCGACCCCGCCGCCTCCAACCCGGAGGCCTGCACGGCTAGTGCGGCCTACACGGTGTGCCTCGAGGATGGCCGTGACTCGGGCCACCGCGTTGTGGCTCCGAGTACCCGATGGCAGGGGGTGCTCCGGCGAGCGGGAAACCGCCGGGGCACCGGAGGGGCCGGCCTCCTAATGAGGCCGGACCCACGGGAAGTGTGCCGGCGGATCCCGGGATCCGGCCGGCGGAGAGGGCCCCGGTCTGACCATCTAGACCAGGGCTACGGCGCCGGCCGAACATCAAGCCGGCGTTGTGGGGGAACCGGGACCGGCGGCGGATCGCCCCCTGGCGGGACCCTGCGGGGATTCTCGTCTTGGGACGGCTCGTCCCTGGGGTGAGTACCACTTGTCCCGGTCCCCCCTCTCCCCTTCGGGTCGCTTTGGGGAGTGTGTGGGGGCGCACCCTTCTATCATAGCGGCCCGGGAGAGAGGCGACGCAGTGTTGGGTCGCACCGCGCCGCTGCTTAGGAGGACCTGTGACCGGGGGTGATTTATTATCCCCGGTCCAGGAGGGGTCTTCAGGACTGCGAAGGGAGGTCCGCGGAAGTAATGCGCAAGTGATCCCCGTGGGCCTCCTGACAACCGCTGAGGACGGACCCGCCAGCCCCCTCGGGGTGCACCACCTTGACGTGGTGAGGGGGCTCCCTGAGTCTCGACCCGCAGGGCAGTACCAAGAGTCCAACTCTTGGGAGGGCCGCGGGAAGAGCCTGGGGTCTAAGAGTGCACCAATTGGGGGGAAATGGGGCTCGGGTTCGCCTTGTTTCTTGGGAGGACGTCCTTCGGGGCGTGCCTCCTGGCATGGGGGGGTCCCGTGTCTCATAATGGGGTTTTCCCCTCCTCCGGCAAACGGCCTCGTGAATTCTTTCCGTGGTACGCGCCGGGGAGGGGAAATGGGTGATTTCCGGGGAGTTGCCCGGAAGTCGGCCCCCAAGGATCCGTCGGGCCATGCCGGTAGGGTCACCCATGCCGGACGGGCCGACGGGGAGGGGGATTTGGGGGGGCGCGGCTGTCAGGGCCGCCCGGACTTATTCCGAGGCAGGGCCTGACAGTCTGCGCACGGGTAGGTTGGGCTCGTTAGCTCTTTAGTAGCCGACCTAGGGGAAGGACAAACTCGATAAAAACCCGCCCGTGAGTGAGGGGTCGTAAAGTTCTCACCCAATGGATGGATTATATGTCAATAACCGGAAGCAAACTTACCGGCCCAGGGGTTTCGGAGCCCCAGGGCCCGGCGGCACGGGGGGTAGCGTCCCGGCTCCCTGTGTCGTCGTCATCCGGCGACGGGCTGGCGTGCGGGTTGCCTACCGGCCCGCACGCCGAAGCCGCTACCGTGGATGGAAGTACGGATGGAAGAGAGAAGGTCGTCATTGTCGCGAAGAGAAGGAGGGTAGAAAAGAAAGAGGGAGAGGAACTCGGGGTGAGCCCTGAGGAGGGACAGCAGGAATGGAAGCAGCGTGAAGGGATGCCTGATCCTGGGAAGAAAGGGATGAACGTCACGTTCTTCGCTGCGAGCCTAGAGGCGCTCGGTGAGTGTGTGAACGAGATCGAGGACGCCCTCACGAAGAGCAAAAGGATGTCGAACACCGAGAAAGAGTTCATCCGGAAGAAAAAGAGTGAAATGCTTGAGCTCGGTAAAGGAATGGCGTTGGCCTTTAAGTACCGGACATCGTACTTGGAGGCCGCCATTCTGGAAAGGAATGACTTGTTGGAGGAGGATGAGGCCAGGGAGAGGGAATTGGAGGCGGCCCTGTCGTGTTGGGAGTCAAGAGGACGCGAATGGAAGGAGGAAAAGAGGAAATGGGATCGAGAGAATAAGGAATGGGACGTGGAACGCAGAGCTTCGAAAGGAATGAGGAAACAAATAGAAGCTAGGATTTCGGACTTATGGAGGCCTGTCTGCTCCCCCCCCCGGCCCTTGTGAGCGGGGTGGAGCGAGCCGCATCTCCATCTCTGGTGGTGCGGCCGGAGGTATGCGAGCGAGCGACGTCCCCGTTCCGGGCGGGGACTGCCGGGGTGTCGTCCGCCGGTCCTGGACCGCTGGTGCCTGCCGTGCGGGATGCGGCTCCTCCGGATCAGCAGAGTTGGGCCGTGGTCGGCCCGAGGGGCGGGAAAAGGAGAAGGAGGAGAAACAAGGCCCCCAAGGGGGGTGGTGGGAAGGAGTTGGTAAGGGGGTTCCCGGCGGCGCATCTTGCGTTGCCGACCCCGCCAACGACGGTGGCGGTGGCGGTACGCCTCGAGCCAGGGGGCCTCACATACGCGGAGGCCCTCCGCAAGGCGAGAGGCGATATCTCCCAGGGAGAAGGTGCGGTCCGGCCCGCCTTTGTTAGGAGGGCCGCAGGGGGCGGCCTCCTCTTCGGGCTGGCCGGACCCGAAAGGGAGAGGGAGGCGGACGCCCCAGCAGAGAAGCTGAGGGCGTCGCTCCCGGGGGCAGCGGTAACGCGGCCCATAAGGTGGGGGGAGATCCGACTCGTCGGCTTTGACGAGTCGGTCCTCCCCGAGGAGGTAAGCGAAACTCTCGCAGAACAGGGGGGGGTGCGGGCCGGGCGATATTCGCCTCGGCCCAATCAGGTGGAGCTGGCGGGGGGAAGGGGCTGCTTGGGCGCGTCTCCCCCTTGCGGCGGCCGTCGGGGTGGCGGCCAAGGGGAGGGTGGCCCTGGGGTGGGCGGGAGCGAGAGTCGAGTTGCTCCCGGCTCGCCCGCTCCAGTGCCATCGGTGTTGGAAGCTCGGCCACGTCCGGGCGGCCTGCTCCGCGTCTACGGACCGGAGCAGGCTTTGTTATCGATGTGGTCGAGCCGGGCACGCCGCGCGGGTCTGCACCGAGAGTGCGGCCTGCGCGGTGTGCCGTGAGGAGGGAAGGGACCCGGGTCACCGGATGGGTGGTCCCGGGTGCCCGCTGATGGGGGGCGGTCGGTTCGGCGCTCCACTGCCGGGCCACCGTAGAGGCCGGCCGCCGAACGCGGCTCCGGGCCAGGAAGGCCCGGTCCTCCCCTACCACCACCAACCGCGGGGTCCCCGGGGGGACTTCACCCCCCGGAGGGTCCGCGAGAGGTGGAGATGGCCCCGGTCTGACCACCAAGACAGGGGCCACGGCGCTGGCCGAACACCAGGCCGGCGCCGGGGGGCCGGTATTGGGCATAAACGCCTGGTACCGGTCTCCCCTCTGCCCTACCGGCCGCGGCAGGGGTGCGCGGCAGCGCACCCTCCTCCATAGCGGCTCGGGAGGGAGGCGGCGCGGTGTAGGGTTGCACCGCGCCGTTGCCAGTTGGCACCACGACCGGGGGTGACTGTACCCACCCCCGGTAATGTTGGTTTGGGGGACCCACCTCCCACTACCATCGGGAGGAGCGCGGCGAGAGGTGTTGTGTCCGCCTCTCGCCGCGCAAAGAGGCAAGAGTGGCCTCACGGCAGGGGGGGAGTGACCGGGGAGGGGCTATGTCCCCGCCGCTTCCCCCCCCCTCAGGGTTCGGAGCGCAATAGCGCTAGCGCAGGGCGGCCCCCCGAAGAATGCCGAAAGGTGATGCCAGGGGGTCGCCCTACTTGCGCGGTGAAGGACACACTCAGGGTTTTTTAGTGGGTATACCTCCTCCTCTCCTTTAGAGAGGGGGAGGGGAGTCCCACATACCCCCGGTGACCTCCCCAGGTCTCCGGGGGATGCGTAATGCATTTTCCCGAGTTATAAAAAAAAGGGTATGCGTAAAGCATTTCCCCTGGCTTAAAAAAAAAGGGTTATTAAATACCCCCTCCATGTCGCCACCTTATCATGGTAGAGGGGTACCGGCGATCCAATGAAGGCTCGGCGACAGTACCTTTCGGTTTCGGCCGAAAGAGAGACCCCTACCTGAGGATCGCCAGCGAACGGCGGCAACGGGGAAGAAAAACCCCCACAGAAAACCGGACCGCGGTGGGCTGCAGCCCCGCGGTTGCTAGAGAGGTTCGTAAGACCCTCCACTGCAGTGGAGCCCGGCAACTCCCACAGGGCCGATGGGCCCAATTGCCGGTAGGGGTTGGCGGCCCTGACTTCAATCGCCCGGCCGGCTGAGGCCGTTAGGAGGAGCTTGCTTCTCCACCAATTTTGGGGCGGGCTTGGGGTTGGGGGGATCTCCGCTCCGCGGCGGGTAGTTTCCCGTCGCGGGGGAGGAGAGAAGGTCCCACACAAGTAGGCATTGCACGCTGGTAAGGCAACTAAAAGTGTGGGACACCCTCGATCCGTCCCTACTCGGGCCTCGGCCTGGGTAGTGTAGAGAGAGGAACCCACACCCGGGATTGCACGTCGGTAGCTTCCGACAACCCGGGGAGTGGAGGGGTGCGCGGGCCGCTTGGACATATTCCGAGGCCACCCTGGGATGGCCATCCCGTCGGAGTTACCCGGAGGTTAACTCCGGGCCGACGAGACGGGAGGTGGAGTCGCAGAGACCGGTACATTGGCCCTCCCCACAATCAATGGAGAAGTGCCGCACCCCGGCAACCCTGCGACTCCTCCTGTTCACGGTCGCATATCGCGACGTGGCCGGCCGTGAGGGCCCCACCATGTAAGCAGCTGCGCACGGGGAGCATTAGGGGTCTGCGTGGTATTTGCCAGGACCCCTACAGCGCAGGTCCGACAGCGTCGGACCTGTATACATCGTAAACCCCTGGAGGTCGTTATGTCATGTCTATGACGTACCTCTGAGGGAGCGAGGGCCTTGGCTTAAACGCCTGGGTCGCGAAAACAGGGACCTCTATAAAAAAAACCTCCCCAATCCTAAGCTTGGGAGCCGTGGCGATGGGATGAATGGCCGGCGGGTTATTCGGTCGCGAGCGGTCCACGCCGAGGCACCTGGCGCACCCCGGGTGTATTCAGCCCGAACCCAGGCGTGGGGCTCCGCCTGGTGGGTAATTAGTTCCTCCAAGTTTTATAGCCCACCCTGTAAGCCTCTGGGTGAGAAGGGGTGGGCAACCTAAGAATGACTTCATTTTTAAAAAACAAAAACGTTGCAGGGGGAGAGGAGGAGGAGGTGGAGGCGTACGCCTCACTTTCAGACGGGCGAAACACGCCTGACGCTGAGCCGACCATCAGCTTAGCCAGGAGGTAGGAGGCTGGCAGTTCCCCCTCCGGTAAGGCGGGGGCGAAAGTGCGCCCAGATGGGAGTGCGGGACCATCATTGGTTCCAAAACGCTCCCATGACAGGAGGAGGAGCAACCCTGGATCCGCGGGTAGCGACGGGGATATAAGTTCGCAGTCGGTCTCCCCCGAGCAGAAACAGAGGTTCGCGAAGAAGAATGGGCGGGGACGCCCCCCCGTGTACTCCCGCGTTGGAGACCACACGGTGGCCGCCCTAGCGTATAAGAAAAGGGAGAAAAAGGAGAGCGACGCGATGGCAGGCGTGGAGGCAGTTATAGACCCCTCCGTGCGCCCGCAGTCCCAGAGGGCCCTCCGAACAAAAGAGAAACAGTTGAGGATCCCCCGCGACCTGCGGTCAAAGCAGACCGCTGAAGTCTCGTCGATGGCCCTACAGGCCGCGGAGCGATCTAAGAATATAAAGGGGCTCTACAAGGGCTCCTCTGGGATGCCGCGGCGAGAATGGCCGCATGTAGCCTCACTCTTGTGCAGAGGGCCACTGCAACAAGTGACTCCGAGCAGAGTGAGGCTACAAGGGAGGAATAGGTGGCGGCCTCGGTCGAGTTAGAGCGTCTTAGAGTTGAGGGCGCCCTACTTAGGATTTAGGTTGGCCGCCTAAAAAAAGAGCTGGAGAAGAGCCGAACATCCGGCCCCTCCAGCTTGCCACGGGTGACCTCTGTTATGGAGGTTGACGAAGCCGAGCCACCGAGCCTTGAAATGGATCTGCGGGCGATCCCGTTTCCCGAGACACGTCTGCGGATCCAAAGAGAAAGAGGGCGGAAGATGGTGGGGGGGGGAGTCCCCGCCCCTCTCCCAGCCCGTCAGTAAGAAGAAGGCGACCCGGCACCACCTGTCTACCTCCAGCGAGGGGGAGGTGACAGTGGGAGGAAGCGTCGGGTCTGCCCTGCCACTCCTCCCGACTCCCGAGGAAATGGAAATCGGGAAACAATGTCGGGAGGATGTGGCTAGAGATATAGCGGAGAAAACGCTACCCCTAAAGGAGGCCCCCCCTCTCCGGGCACGTGACGGTCCCGTTGAGGGGGTGGCTGGACCCCTCCCGAAGAAGGGGAAAAAAAGAGGAAGGCTGCTGTCGTGATGACGGCGGGTGTGGGGGTACTCCCCGCAGCCCGTCGAACTGTTGGTGGGCGGCCTCAGAGGGCCGCGGGGGGAAGAGTCCCCTCCACGGCTAAAAGCGCGCTCCCTGTGGTGGCAGGATTGAGTGACAGGGAGCTAGAAACCCTCGTAGTGACCCTAGTTCCCCGCCTTATGGAGGCCATGAGGGCCGTCATCCCTAAGATTATGCCTGGGGAGTGGCCCGCGTGGCCCCAAAGTGAAAATAAAAAGGTAGGAGGAAGGGGTGGGGAAGGGAGCCGCGCAACGCGGCCCAACCCCGCCCCAGTAACCAAGTCCTCCGCGACCACTACCCCCGCCGAGGCCAAACGGTCTGAGGTGGCGGGGGGGGGGCAGGCGGAGGAAGAAAAAGAAGAAGAGTGGCGCGGGTGACCCGTTGCCCTCGGATAATGAGCGGGCTGCCCCTAAAGTGTGCGCCTGCTCCTGCCGGGGAGCCGCCCCCCCCCCTGGACCGGACCGTACCTATGCGATCCGTGTGGGGCACTGACCATCCCTCCTCCGCCGCTGGGCACGTGTAGTCGGGAAGAGGGAGAATAAGGCGGAAGGGGGGCAAACAGGCCCCCCAACCCGTCCCCCAAAAGCCGGGGCCCCGAAGGGTTCCGCGGTCAAGGGGGGCAACAAGAATAAAAATTCATGGCATGGGGGAGACGGGAAGAAATCCGCCCTCCCGAGGGCTCCTCGCACCGCCGCGGTTCCGGTGAGCTGCCCTACGGGTAGCTGCGCCGATGTCATGCGGCGGGCGAGGAGCCATATAGATTTAGGCGAGCTGGGGATCGGGGATCTCAGAACCAGAAGGGCCGCCATCGGCGCACTTGTCTTTGAGATCTCTGGTCCCGAAGGACAGACTAGGGCGGATGCCCTGGCCAAAAAAATGTCGGCTCTCTTCGCCGACAAGGGGAATGTGCAAATTGCGCGTCCCTCGAGGAGGGCCGACATCCGGGTCCGTGACCTGGACTGACTCAGTAACCGCGGAGGATGTGATCTCCGCGATGGCGGTCGCCGGGGGTTGCGGGCCTGGAGAAATAAAGGCCGGGGCGATTCGGTCGGGAGCGGACCGAATGGGGACCATTTGGATATAATGTCCCCTTGCGGCCGCACGGAAAGTTGCGGACGGAGGACGACTCAAAGTTGGGTGGTCCTCCGTCCGCGTAGATGCCCTGACGAAGCGCCCCCTGCAGTGCTTCAAATGCCCGGTGTGTCTCGACGCCGGGCGGCCCTGTGGCCACGGAGTGGGAGGCCCCGCATGCCAAATGGCAAAACGGGGAAAGAGGGGAAAGAGTGCAAGAAGGAGGCGTAAAGCCTCCAACACTCATCCCTTCCCTTCCACCGGGAAAAAGAAGGAGTCCTCCCCTCCTCGGAAGTCAGAGGAAGGGGCTCTATTGCCCGAGACCCCGGTCCCTCCGACGGACACTGCTCCCAAAAAGCAGAGGAAACCGCGGTGGGCCGGAACCGGGAAAAGAGTTGCCTCGCGGGAGAGGGAAACTCCCGCGAAGAAGATAGGGGAGGGCCTGGAGGATAGAGGAGTTAAGCCTTAATGGCTACCCGCCTCCTCCAAGCAAATCTCAACCGCGCTCGCGGAGCCCAGGAACTGTTTATGCAGTCCCTCCGCGAGCGCAGTTGTGGACTGAGGGTCACCTCCGAGCCTCACTCCGACCCGGGAGTCACCCAGCCATAATGGGTGACGTCGCGCGCCGGGGTGGTAAGTGCTAGGTGGCGATCTACCATGAGGAAAGTGAGGACTCTCCCCCAATCTGCCTTGTGGAGAGGGCGGGAGGCTACGTCACGGTCGAGTCGGAGGCCCTAGATGTGGTCGGGGTTTACGCCCCACCTTCGTGGGACCTCGCTCACTTCGAGCACCTTTAGGACCAGCTGGGGAACCTCATGTCAAGGCGCCCCCAAAGGCCGGTCTTGGTGGACGGGGACTTCAATGCCAAATCGGCGTAGTGGGGGTCTTCGGTCAGGTGCCGAAAGGGCCATGTAATGGAAGAATGGGTCGCGTCTCACGGCCTCTGTATGATTAACAGGAGCCGGAGGAGTACCTTCGGGCCGCGGAGGAGATCTGTGATCGACGTTACGTTGGCGTCTCCCCTGGCGGCCAGCCTAATTCAGGATTGGCGGGTGGTGACCAGGGGTGAAAATTTTTCGGACCATCGATATATCGTGTTCCGACTGGTCGCCACCCCGGAGGAGGTGCTCCTGAGGCGCGGCCAGGGGGGCGCACGACCACCAAGATGGGCTCTCCGTAAACTCGACCGCGACAAGTTGGCGGCCGCCTGAACGGCGGCCACATGGGCGGAACCGGGCCCCACACCGGGAACCCGGGTCGCCATTGAGGCTAAGGCGGCCGGGATCGTGGGCGTGATGACGGCGGCGTGTGATGCCGCCATGCTCCGAT
This sequence comes from Odontomachus brunneus, assembly GCF_010583005.1. NCBI lineage: Eukaryota > Metazoa > Arthropoda > Insecta > Hymenoptera > Formicidae > Odontomachus > Odontomachus brunneus. The sequence continues at coordinate 1,393,820 of NW_022639518.1, read as the reverse complement.
CCCGGCCGCATCGCCGCCGGTCCGTGTACTGGTGGTCGGCGGAGATTGCCGAACTTCGGCGCTCCGCCGGCCAAGCCAGGCGAGAAATGGACCGGCGGGAAAACGATAGTACGGGCGGGATGGTGTACCGCGAAAAGGGGGGCGTGCTCAAGGCGGCCATCTTTACGGCCAAGGCCCGTGCCTGGGATGACCAAGTCTCCACTATTGACACGGACCCATGGGGGCGCCCTTATCACATTATGGTGAGGCGTTTGCGCAACTGGGCGCCCCCTCCAACGGCATCCCTGGACTCCGATTTCCTCGATGAAGTGGTGGGGGCCCTCTTTCCATGAGGGGAAGCTTGTATTCCCCCCTACGAGGCCCCCCCCCCCAGACGGGGAGGATGAGTCAGTCGGGGTCACCGAGGTGGAGATGGACAGGGTCGTCAGGAGGCTCTGCGTCAAGAAAAGGGCGCCGGGCCCTGACGGCATCCCAGGCACAGTATAGGCCTTGGCGATGAAGGAGGCGGAAGTAAAGAGTCGCGTAATGCGGCTCCTCACCTCCTGTATGAGGACCGGGGTGTTCCCCAGCCTCTGGAAGAGGGCCAATCTGGTCCTCTTCAGAAAAGGGGGCAAGCCGGAGGACAGCCCTTCCGCTTATAGGCCGATATGCCTTCTGGACGAGGCGGGCAAATTATTCGAAAGGATAATACACTTCCGCCTCGTCCGGCACCTATCCCGAAGTAGTTCGAAGCTCAATGAGGAGCAATACGGCTTCCGGGAGGGACGGTCGAGCGTGGACGCGATCTTGCGCGTCCAGTCCCTCTCGGAGACCGTCGTGAGGAGGGGGGGAGTTATGTTGGCGGTGTCCTTGGACATCGCCAACACTTTCAACTCCCTCCCTTGAGACCAGGTGGAGGCGGGTTTGGCCCATTTCAGCCCCCCCCCCACCTGGTCTCAATTATTAGGGACTACTTCCGGGATAGAAGACTGGAGTTCCGCAACAAAGCGGAACTCCAGTGCGAAAGGGCGGTCTACCGCGGTGTTCTTCAGGGGTCCGTATTAGGACCCCTATTATGGAACAGCGCGTACGACCAAGTCTTCCGCCTTGCCCTCCCCCCCGTCTGCACCGTCGTTTGTTACGCAAATGACACCATGTTGCTAGCCGGGGGCAGGGGCTGGCGGAGCGCCCTGGAAATGGGACGTCTGGCGGTGGACCAGGTGATAGGTTCCCTGAACAGGATAAGCCTCAAGGTGGCTCCCTTCAAATCTGAGTTTACGTTCATACATGATGGCTCCAGGAGAGGATCACCTGGGGCCCGAGTCCTGATCGACGGTGTCTCCGTGAAGACGGGTCCCACGATAAAATATCTGGGACTCGTCTTGGATAGTACATGGAGGTTTCAGAAGCATTTCGAGCTTCTGGCCCCCAAGTTGGACAGGGTGGCCAATATGTTAGGTGGCCTCCTGCCCAACCTCGGCGGCCCTAAAAGGAAGGCACGGCGGCTGTATGTTGGCGTCGTCCAGTCCATGGCCCTGTACGGGGCCCCGGTCTGGGCGATGGCGACCAACCAGCACATCATAGCGCTGGCACACCGCGCTCAGCGGTGGGTCGCCATTCGCCTCGCCCGGGCCTATCGGACGGCGTCGCATATGGCCGCTACGGCCTTGGCCAGTCTCCCCCGCTGGAGCTCCTTGCGCAGATGCACCCTGAGATCTATCGGCGTGTCAAGGAGCCCCGTGCCGGGGGAGACCTCGAACATCTGGCCAGAGCCATAGGAATGGCAAGATTGCAGGCCAGTCAACGCCTCTTCCTAAGGTGGAGCATCCACCTGGAGGAGGCGACAAGCCGCTCAGGAACGAATGTTGCCGAGGCCATCTGGCCCTGTCTACAAGAATGGGTAGACAGGGCCCGCGGAGAGCTGTCCTTCCGGACGACACAGGTACTCACCGAACATGGATGCTTCGGTGAGTACCTGCACAGGATTCGCAGGGAGCATAACTCCCGCTGCCACCAATGTGGTGCTGATGTGGACTCGGCGCAACACACCATGGAGGAATGTTCCTCCTGGGATGTGAAGCGCCGGGTCCTAATTGATGTGGTGGGAGCAGACCTTTCTCCCCCGGCCCTTATCAGGGCCATGCTTGGGGGAGACGAGGGCTGGTCCGCCGTCACCTCCTTCTGTGACACAATCGTGTCACAGAAGGAGGAGTCGGAGAGAGTGCGGCGGAGCGAAATCGCCGCCCACGGGATGGGGTGAGGCGCCGCAGAAGAAGAGCGGCGCCTCATTTACTCGCGCATCAGCGTGGGGTTGAGGGGCGGCGCACTCGTGGGCGGGGAGAGGACGCCACCGCTGGCGTTCCCTCCCCGGGGTACCAGCGGGTGCGCCGCCGCCTCCTACAATGCCGCCGGGCCCTCCTTATCAACGGAGGGCCCGGCGCGGGGGAAATAGAAGGCGCCTGGTCGGGCGGAAAAGACGCGTCGCAAGGCGCGACCCCCCCCCCGTGACAAGAAGTCAGACCAGGCGCCTCCGGGAGGGGGGCAGGGCGGCCAGGACGCAAGGGCGGACTCTTAGGCCGCTCACCCCCCTCCCAGAGCCAAGCGGCTTCTGACCGAGAGAGGAGGAGGGGAACTTTTAGACCCTTCCGCTCCAGCAACCTTGATCGGGAGCCTAGGGGCAAACCAGGTCCGGACGGAACCGGACCTGGCCAATAGCGCCCCTACAGGTGAGGTGTGACCGGACGGGGGAGCCCACGTCCGATCATGAAGGATTGGAACAACGGGCCGGGAGAAAATTATCCCTCCTAGCCCGGGAAGGGGGCGGAATTTAGGTTTTTCCCCGCCCTGCAGCTGAGGGCGTCCCAGAAGTAATGCGCAAGCGGTTCCCGGAACCCCCTCGCAATGGCCTCAAGGGGCCCGGCAGAGGTTTTAGTGGGTAGGCCCCCCACCCGGCCGTTAGTTCCGGGGGGGGGAGAGTCCCACATTACCCTTGGGAAAGTCCCGTCTTTCCCGGGGGTGTGCGTAATGCATTTCCTCTGCCTTAAAAAAAAAAAGGTTTATTAAATACGTTTGAATTATAATTATTGTTTAAATTGATTTTTACTAAAACCATTGCAATTTGTATTTCGTTACGAACATTTCAAAATGTCCTAATATACAAAATAAACAGCTATTAATTCTATTACAACTTATTTGTCTCGCACAGCGTAGCATAGACACCTTCATGGTAATATTAATCGATGACTTTGACAGCTCAAGTTGAAATATGCAAATTTTTACTTGAATTATTTTTAATATGTCTGTAGTTTTTATATCTTTTATTTGTAAAAAAATATATTAATATGCAATACATAGAGAAGCGAGAACATATTGCAAATTTATATAACAATAATATCGTAAAATGAGCGCCCCATTAATAGGAGCACTTTTTGCATTTGTCATTTTTCAGTACCTGAGCGCGCGAAATCTCAGCCCTGCCATTCGTTAAATGTAATCGCTTCCTGTTTAAAAGCTATTATTTATAGCCTCGACATTTTTGTATTAGAATTTTCTTCTTAAAATATTGTAAGGAATCTACCATTAAGAGCAATTCCGGTGGTTTTAGGACATTCTGTATATATAATATATTAGGTGGTAAACTTAGTTCCTGCGGTTTTTTGTTTAAAAAACTCATTTATTTCGACATCAAAAGCAAAACATACATTAATCGAAGTATTTTCCTTCGCTAGCTATACATTTTTCCCATCTTTCGGGCAACGCGTAGATTCCGCGACGATAGAACGATTGGTCTTTTGATGCAATCCATTCGTCGATCCATTTTCGCACATCCTCGTAATTTCTGAAGTGTGTATCCACTAAGCCGTGCTGCATCGACCGGAAAAAGTAATAGTCCGAAGGAGCTAAGTCTGGTGAATACGCTGGGTGCGGGAGAACTTCCCACTCGAGCTGCATCAGTGTTTCTTTGACGG
>NW_022639518.1:1388272-1388806 GCF_010583005.1 Odontomachus brunneus | reverse complement strand
TTGCGTTAGCTTCGCGTTCACAAGATCTTAGCCTTATAGTATAATCGCGCTCGCAGTGGGAAGGTACACACAAGAATTGTACTCTGTTAGAAAGATAAGAACATTTTTATTGTGAGTACAAAAGGTGTGTGTGTATCGTGTCTGTATGCATTAGTGTTTTTTTCGCGTCGTGGTTCCCTTCCAGGGCCGGATCCATGGAAGTAGACCTGTCTTCCGGACGGTCCCAGGTAGTGCTGGTTTTTTCGGCGAGCCGCCGTGAGCTCGGAACCTTTCTGGCCGTGCGAGCTTGCGTGGTGACACAGAGTGTCTGACGGCGCTAATGCGTGGATCCGGGTTCTTGGGTGCCGTCGGAATTCTGGCGACGCCTGGTATGAGTACCGGCTTCCTTGGCGACGTCTGCGTTGCCCGGTGAGCCTGGGCCGGTGATGACACCTTCTCGAGTGGAGACGAATACCGGGGTGAGAGCGGTCGGCAGGCTCTCACGTCCCAGGTTATGAGTTTCTCCAGCGGAGGTCGGGTGCGCCTAACTGGAGA
>NW_022639518.1:1387158-1388262 GCF_010583005.1 Odontomachus brunneus | reverse complement strand
ACGCCACCGCTGGCGTTCCCTCCCCGGGGTACCAGCGGGTGCGCCGCCGCCTCCTACAATGCCGCCGGGCCCTCCTTATCAACGGAGGGCCCGGCGCGGGGGAAATAGAAGGCGCCTGGTCGGGCGGAAAAGACGCGTCGCAAGGCGCGACCCCCCCCCCGTGACAAGAAGTCAGACCAGGCGCCTCCGGGAGGGGGGCAGGGCGGCCAGGACGCAAGGGCGGACTCTTAGGCCGCTCACCCCCCTCCCAGAGCCAAGCGGCTTCTGACCGAGAGAGGAGGAGGGGAACTTTTAGACCCTTCCGCTCCAGCAACCTTGATCGGGAGCCTAGGGGCAAACCAGGTCCGGACGGAACCGGACCTGGCCAATAGCGCCCCTACAGGTGAGGTGTGACCGGACGGGGGAGCCCACGTCCGATCATGAAGGATTGGAACAACGGGCCGGGAGAAAATTATCCCTCCTAGCCCGGGAAGGGGGCGGAATTTAGGTTTTTCCCCGCCCTGCAGCTGAGGGCGTCCCAGAAGTAATGCGCAAGCGGTTCCCGGAACCCCCTCGCAATGGCCTCAAGGGGCCCGGCAGAGGTTTTAGTGGGTAGGCCCCCCACCCGGCCGTTAGTTCCGGGGGGGGGAGAGTCCCACATTACCCTTGGGAAAGTCCCGTCTTTCCCGGGGGTGTGCGTAATGCATTTCCTCTGCCTTAAAAAAAAAAAAGGTTTATTAAATACGTTTGAATTATAATTATTGTTTAAATTGATTTTTACTAAAACCATTGCAATTTGTATTTCGTTACGAACATTTCAAAATGTCCTAATATACAAAATAAACAGCTATTAATTCTATTACAACTTATTTGTCTCGCACAGCGTAGCATAGACACCTTCATGGTAATATTAATCGATGACTTTGACAGCTCAAGTTGAAATATGCAAATTTTTACTTGAATTATTTTTAATATGTCTGTAGTTTTTATATCTTTTATTTGTAAAAAAATATATTAATATGCAATACATAGAGAAGCGAGAACATATTGCAAATTTATATAACAATAATATCGTAAAATGAGCGCCCCATTAATAGGAGCACTTTTTGCATTTGTCATTTTTCA
>NW_022639518.1:1387046-1387148 GCF_010583005.1 Odontomachus brunneus | reverse complement strand
AGTAATAGTCCGAAGGAGCTAAGTCTGGTGAATACGCTGGGTGCGGGAGAACTTCCCACTCGAGCTGCATCAGTGTTTCTTTGACGGCTTTGGCAACATGTA
>NW_022639518.1:1386306-1386968 GCF_010583005.1 Odontomachus brunneus | reverse complement strand
TTGCGTTAGCTTCGCGTTCACAAGATCTTAGCCTTATAGTATAATCGCGCTCGCAGTGGGAAGGTACACACAAGAATTGTACTCTGTTAGAAAGATAAGAACATTTTTATTGTGAGTACAAAAGGTGTGTGTGTGTCGTATCTGTATGTATTAGTGTTATTCTCGCGTCGTGGTTCCCTTCCAGGGGCGGATCCGTGGAAGTAGATCTGTCTTCCGGACGGTCCCAGATAGTGCTGGTTTTTTCGGCGAGCCGCCGTGAGCTCGGAACCTTTCTGGCCGTGCGAGCTTGCGTGGTGACACAGAGTGTCTGACGGCGCTAATGCGTGGATCCGGGTTCTTGGGTGCCGTCGGAATTCTGGCGACGCCTGGTATGAGTACCGGCTTCCTTGGCGACGTCTGCGTTGCCCGGTGAGCCTGGGCCGGTGATGACACCTTCTCGAGTGGAGACGAATACCGGGGTGAGAGCGGTCGGCAGGCTCTCACGTCCCAGGTTATGAGTTTCTCCAGCGGAGGTCGGGTGCGCCTAACTGGAGAGAGGCGCAAAGGTATCAGCCTCCATGGATGGAGCGTCTCTACGAGTTCTCCTCTCGGGCCGTCGTCCCTTGTCAACGAGGGCCGTCTGGGTGGTACCCCGGTGCGTGGTCGCTTCCGTGGTGACGGTG
>NW_022639518.1:1386161-1386296 GCF_010583005.1 Odontomachus brunneus | reverse complement strand
AACAATAATATCGTAAAATGAGCGCCCCATTAATAGGAGCACTTTTTGCATTTGTCATTTTTCAGTACCTGAGCGCGCGAAATCTCAGCCCTGCCATTCGTTAAATGTAATCGCTTCCTGTTTAAAAGCTATTAT
>NW_022639518.1:1384812-1386151 GCF_010583005.1 Odontomachus brunneus | reverse complement strand
CTGCCGGATGTTATTTTAATGGCAGATTCTTTAGAACATTTTAAAACGAATACTTTCATACAGAAATGTCGAGGCTATAATAGTTTCCAAATGGGAAGCGATTATATTTCACCAATAACAGGACTGAGATTTCGCGCGTTCAGGCATGCCAAAATGACAAGTGATAAAGATGCTACACGCCGTATAGAATAGTGGACATCTTCATAGTAATAATAAATCGACACTTTGCCAGAAGTTGAAATATGTAATTTTTACTTGAATCATGTTTAAGATGTCTTACAAGTATTATTCGTAAAAATATACTAATGCAATATACTAATAAAATATACTAATGCGTAGAGAAGCGGCAAAATATATTATGACAATGTTATTGTAAATTTATACAATAATCATAATATCATAAAAAAGTGACATTTATAGAAGTACCTTTATCACTTATCATTTCGACGTGCCTCAGCGCGTGAAATTTCAGCTCTATTATTGGTAAAATATAATAGCTTCCCGTTTGAAAACTATTGTGGTTGCGTTAGCTTCGCGTTCACAAGATCTTAGCCTTATAGTATAATCGCGCTCGCAGTGGGAAGGTACACACAAGAATTGTACTCTGTTAGAAAGATAAGAACATTTTTATTGTGAGTACAAAAGGTGTGTGTGTGTCGTATCTGTATGTATTAGTGTTATTCTCGCGTCGTGGTTCCCTTCCAGGGGCGGATCCGTGGAAGTAGATCTGTCTTCCGGACGGTCCCAGATAGTGCTGGCTTTTTCGGCGAGCCGCCGTGAGCTCGGAACCTTTCTGGCCGTGCGAGCTTGCGTGGTGACACAGAGTGTCTGACGGCGCTAATGCGTGGATCCGGGTTCTTGGGTGCCGTCGGAATTCTGGCGACGCCTGGTATGAGTACCGGCTTCCTTGGCGACGTCTGCGTTGCCCGGTGAGCCTGGGCCGGTGATGACACCTTCTCGAGTGGAGACGAATACCGGGGTGAGAGCGGTCGGCAGGCTCTCACGTCCCAGGTTATGAGTTTCTCCAGCGGAGGTCGGGTGCGCCTAACTGGAGAGAGGCGCAAAGGTATCAGCCTCCATGGATGGAGCGTCTCTACGAGTTCTCCTCTCGGGCCGTCGTCCCTTGTCAACGAGGGCCGTCTGGGTGGTACCCCGGTGCGTGGTCGCTTCCGTGGTGACGGTGTTCGGGGTAGCCGCGTCGGAGAGGGCGTCGTCGGCAGGGAGGACCAGGAGGAAACCGGCGAGTTGTGTTCTGGTCCTATTGGTTCCTTGGCCGCATCTTCCTCGCTATCGGTCCCGAACAACTTGCGATATCGTTCGCGGAGCTGTAGTCGGGCTA
>NW_022639518.1:1383666-1384730 GCF_010583005.1 Odontomachus brunneus | reverse complement strand
TCCTTGGCGACGTCTGCGTTGCCCGGTGAGCCTGGGCCGGTGATGACACCTTCTCGAGTGGAGACGAATACCGGGGTGAGAGCGGTCGGCAGGCTCTCACGTCCCAGGTTATGAGTTTCTCCAGCGGAGGTCGGGTGCGCCTAACTGGAGAGAGGCGCAAAGGTATCAGCCTCCATGGATGGAGCGTCTCTACGAGTTCTCCTCTCGGGCCGTCGTCCCTTGTCAACGAGGGCCGTCTGGGTGGTACCCCGGTGCGTGGTCGCTTCCGTGGTGACGGTGTTCGGGGTAGCCGCGTCGGAGAGGGCGTCGTCGGCAGGGAGGACCAGGAGGAAACCGGCGAGTTGTGTTCTGGTCCTATTGGTTCCTTGGCCGCATCTTCCTCGCTATCGGTCCCGAACAACTTGCGATATCGTTCGCGGAGCTGTAGTCGGGCTATATTTCGAGCCTCGCCCTGAGGCTGTCTCTTGTCGGGCTTCAGGATGCCTACCCAGGACTCGTACGGCACGGTAGTTTTCTCCTTGGAGGAGAGTTGGCTCCCAGTTGCCTTATTGCTCTGTATTGCTTGATCTCTCTAGATCGTTCCTCGGTCGAGGTCGAGAGCGGAGTCTGCTCTTCTTGCGATTTCGTCCGCTATTTATACTTTGGTTCTTTCATGGTGTTTACTATCGGTGAGCTTTAAATTTCTTCGAAAATCGCGAGGCTCGCGATTCTCCGAATTCGGTGCAGGTTCCGCGTTTCCGCGAATTCATCGCGGGCTCGCGCTTATCGCTGCCCCGCCGCGTTTCTCAGAAACGCGTCGCGAGCCTCGCGGTTCCTGGAAGGACGGTGCGTAAGGTGCGCTCCGAAAACGTCCTTTTAAATAGGAGCGATGCACCTTGCGTGGAGTCTCGCTCTCTAAGACGCCACACTATTATAGCTTCGATATTTTTATATGAAAGTTTTCGCTTTAAAATGTTTTAAAGAATCTACTATTAAAATGACATCCGGTAGTTTTGGGACACCCTGTACATATATGTATATATATATATATATATATATATATATATATATATATATATATATAT
>NW_022639518.1:1382602-1382919 GCF_010583005.1 Odontomachus brunneus | reverse complement strand
TTTTTTTAACTTGAGACTGCTAAACATCTCGAAAAATAAGCATTGTACGACAAAAATGTCCCAAATAAACCCTCAATAGTTTCGAGGGCGCAATTTAATTCCACCTCCCGCCCCCCTGGGGATGGAGCGGGGGGTAACTTTGAAATCTTAAATGGGAACCCCTACTTTTTATTACAGATTTGGATTCTACATCCAAAAACACGTAACTTTTGTGTGAACTTTTTTTTTTCTATTTCTGATAGATAGCGCTGCATTCGGCGAAAATTGGGTAACCTTCGTTTTCTTCAAAGGGAATCCCCTATAATGACGCTACGTCG
>NW_022639518.1:1380357-1382548 GCF_010583005.1 Odontomachus brunneus | reverse complement strand
GAAAAGTAACTTTTGTCGGAAACATGTTTTTTCGAATTATCGTAAATATCTACGATAATTTTTTATCCATTTTAACTAAAAAATGGAAATAAAAGTTACAATCTCCAATGGCCTTGACCTTTACAAATGTTTATACAAATGATGATGTTAAAAATTCAGAGGTTTTAGTCGTCATTTCGACGTGGTCATTTCCAAATGGTCCACTCACGATCTTTCAAAATTTAGTGTTAAATTCTTAACATACCCAAGTAATGTGATTATGTTATTTGAATATTTCGTGTTGAATAAATATTTAACATTTCATAGTATTAAAATAACATAACTTATGAGTAACACAAAGTGGAACACAAACTTTCAAACTGTGTAGGACGAGTCTGGATAAATAGCACTATTGTAGTTGAGTTATTTCAACAAATTATTTTTTCATACTTTAAAGCATTTTCCATTTCGTATTGCGACTAACTTTCGATTCGTGCTATTCTTACACTCCACAGGTATGGATTATTTATCTGTAGAAGAGAAAATCGAAGTTTGTGTTCCACTTTGTGTTACTCATAAGTTATGTTATTTTAATACTACGAAATGTTAAATATTTATTTAACACGAAATATTCAAATAACATAATCACATTATTTGGATATGTTATGAATTTAACACTAAATTTTGAAAGATCGTGAGTGGACCATTTGGAAATGACCACATCGAAATGACGACTAAAACCTCTTGAATTTTTAACATCATTTATGTAACATTTGTAAAGGTCAAGGCCATTGGAGATTGTAACTTTTATTTTCATTTTTTAATTAAAACAGATAAAAAAATTATCGTAGATATTTACGATAATTCGAAAAAACATGTTTCCGACAAAAGTTACTTTTCTTCGACGTAGCGTCATTATAGGGGATTTCCTTTAAAGAAAACAAAAGTTACCCAATTTTCGCCGAATGCAGCGCCATCTATCAGAAATAGAAAAAAAAAAGTTCAGACAAAAGTTACGTGTTTTTGGATGTAGAATCCGAATCTGTAATAAAAAGTAGGGGTTCCCATTTAAGATTTCAAAGTTACCCCCCGCCCCATCCCCAGGGGGCGGGAGATGGATAATTTTTGTGGGATTGAATTGCGCCCTCGAAACTATTGATGGTTTACTTGGGACATTTTTATCGTACAATGCTTATTTTTCGAGATATTTAGCAGTCTCAAGTTAAAAAAAACACCCTGTATATATAAGTCATTCTTCGTCAAACCGCCCATCCCCTCTGTCCAAAATTTGTATAGATCGATTGAAGTTAACCGTGGTTCAAATTTTAGGTGATCATGTCTAATGTCGTTTGCCATCTGGCCTTTTGAGAAATTCATCATGGCGGCTCTAATATGGCAGCGGAAACTGAAAAAAACGATGGAAAAATACGTATGTGACTTCCTATACGCCATACGATTACTCAAATCGGCTCCAAAATAATCAACCCAAGGTTCTTAAGGTCGCTGATTACGACCTTAAAACCTTAAATGCACCCTTTATGCATTTGCAAATCAATTGAGATCTTCTAGAGTATTATCATTAGATTCAACAATAAGCGTTCTAAGGTTAGCAGTTCTCAAAGCGATGTTCAAAGCTCGTCAAGAACACCTCTTTAACCTTCATTTACTTTACTTCTTTCAAGAAAATTGGTACTCCTTAAGGAGCATTGGAATACCGTTTTATTAATAATGTTTTCTCTGACAAAACCGTGAAAGAATGACTTTTCGAAATATTACATATTGGTATGGCCGTTTGGAATCTTCTGTTCAATTTTCTAACCGTTTTTTCATGTTCGACCTTACTGAAGTAGAATACTTTAATTGTTTTGAAATGTTTCTGTGCCTGACTGAAAAGGACTTGTAATTTCCTTGAATATATATATACAGGGTGTTCAAAAAGTCCCGGACCGGTGAAATATCTCGAAAACTAAGCATTTTAGAAAAAAATGTTTCAGATAAAAGTTGTAGGGTTTCAAAAGATCTATTTACTGATCTTATCAGTTTGACCTTCGATGGCGTCGCCAAGGTCAGATCGAAATCACATTAACTTTTTTAAATGGAACTGCCTACTTTTTATTGCATATTCTTGTAGCTTATCTCGAGACCTTTCCAAAACACTATAAACAAATGTATTTTCGTTAAGTATCTTCCGAGTTATGAGGCTTGAAAGTTT
>NW_022639518.1:1378257-1380314 GCF_010583005.1 Odontomachus brunneus | reverse complement strand
GAAGGCTGTGTGTGTGCGTGTGTGTGCAAATGTGTTCACAGGAGAGATAGGGACCCCGTGGTTCGTCATTTCCACAGTAGTTAACGACTCCAAACCTTCTCTGCTGTGTGTGTGCGTGTGTGCGCTGGTTGGATCTTCTGGTTGGATCTCAGCCGGTTAGGGCAAGGTTGGGTGATGCCCGGCCAATGAAGGCAAGGCTGATGAGCATCCCAGCCGTTTATGGGATGGAAGGGTAAAGCCAGGCAATTGCAGCAGGATTGGAAGTTATTTATTTGAGCAAATGCTCAAAGTTTTCGCCCCCAGCTGTCTGGCAATACGCTATGCGGTTGTAAAATGCTGCTACAGCTTGGCGAATCATGTCTGCATCAATGGCAATAATTTCATCTCTTATTCTCTGTTGAAGTTCTTCGAGGTTTGCTGGTTTCGTTCGATATACCCTATCTTTGAGATAACCCCACAAAAAATAATCAAGTGGTGTAAGATCAGGGGATCTGGCTGGCCATTCTATAGCTCCTCTTCTCCCTATCCACCTCGCTGGAAATACTGTGTTTAAGTAGGCACGAACATCTCGGCCATAATGAGGAGCTGCACCATCTTGCTGAAACCACGTCTGATGAAAATCATCGCCCACAATTGCCTGAATCGCCGGTATGATTGTATTTCGCAACATCTCTTCGTACTTCACCGCAGTAAGATTTCCGTCAATGAAGAAGGGCCCAACTATTCTGTTATTAATAATCCCGGCCCAGACATTCAATTTTTCAGGATATTGAGTATTGCGAGTATCAGACATCCATCTTGGGTTGTTATCGCTCCAGAACCTAAAATTATGCCTATTGACATTGCCATTAAGTTCAAACGTAGCTTCGTCTGAAAATAAAATTCTATTCAATAAATTTCCATCAGCATCTATTTGGGCCATCATCAATTCACAAAACTGAAGGCGTCTATCAGAATCATCTTCAAGCAGTTCATGTACAAGTTTAATTTTGTATGGATGGAACCTTAAATTTTTTGTCAAAATATTATGTGTAGATCCAACACTAATATCATGTTGCTGTTTTAATTTCCTAACCGTACTGTGACGATCTTCAATAACTGAGAGAGCAACATCCAGCTGTTTTTCTGGATTAGTTGCTGCAACAGGGCGACCCGATCTAGGAAGATCCTTTACACTTCCACTCAAATTGAAACGTGCAATTGTCCTTTGTACAGTCGACTTGGATATCTGTTCAGCTCCTACCCTAAAAGTATCGTTGAATAAAATCTGTACATCTTCATTAGATCTCGTCATATTTCCATAGCCTTTCATCATAAGAATAAGTATTCGCTCACGTTCAGTGAGAGGAGCCATGTTATCTTAAGGTGTAGGAAAAATCCAAGACGTTCAAAAAATGAAAAGAAAAACAACATGAACAGCGATAAAGACGCCTGATTAAAAATTACAGAGATAAGCTATCAAAGAAAAAACAGCTGTATCAGAGAAGAAAGTTACACACAGTTCTTGAAAGTAATAATGAAATGGCAGAAGCAAGAAGAGTACTCAATGATGAACATTCAAATTGATGAACTACTAATATTCACATTAGCGTAAGTAAAATAAACCCGATTTAAAGATAGAATTACTGCAGTCTCACAACTCAATATTTAACCGGTTAAGTGGCTTTTTTCCAAATTTTGTGCCAAAAGTGGTAGACGACAATTGTAAACTAAAATACACCAAAATTTTTTTCTGGGGGTTTTTTAGGTTGCTGATTTCGAATCTGAAATCAATTCAAGATGGTAGATTCAATATGGCGGACAAATCTAACATGGTAGACAAAAATTCTTAATTTTCTCGAATTTGGACTGTTGTTTGGAAAGTTGTAGACTATTCGATGGTGACATTGGCTGTGAGCTTAACCTTGACCTTAACCTTCAACCGCCATATTGGATCCGTCATTTTGAATTTTTCTAACCTTGCCGATTTCGAGACCTTTCCAAAACACTACAAGAAAGTTTATTTTCGTTGAGTATTTTCCGAGTTGTGAGGCTTGAAAGCTGTAATTTACTGTAAT
>NW_022639518.1:1374637-1376977 GCF_010583005.1 Odontomachus brunneus | reverse complement strand
ATATATATATATATATATATATATATATATATATATATATATATATATATATATATATGGCGATTTTGCCGTCACAAAATTAAGTTGTGAATTGACGGAGGACAAGGAGAGCTGTACTCGCGCTCCCTTCTCCAGCGGGAAGGGCGGCAGCGTAGAATTAGTTTCGCACGCTTTTTGCGTGCGAGATCGCGTGTTTTTACTTTTTTTTTTTGGTTTTGCTTCTTTCGAGTGCGACAGATTACCTGTAAAAGACATGAGCAACGGCGGACGAGAGCGAGCGACGAGCCAAACGGGGTAGGATCCACCCTTCTCTGACATAAGCAAAGGGGCTCCTAGACAACTTGACGCGGATCGCAAGGAAGGGCTGGACCTTAAGGACTAAATCCCGGGGGACGCTCTGGGACCAGGAAAACTTCCGGCAGCCACTTACGCGATCGCGGAGGTTCAGGATGTCGTCGAGTACCAGTGTCCGTCGGCGAAGATATTGTTATAATCGCGAATATTAGCGCTGCCGAAACGCTTCATGAGGAACCGTTTCGACTACGCTACAACAAGGAAGCGGATGTGCAAGTGCTGCGCTAAGCACCACCTGCACATCCGCATTTCGGACCTCGAGTCAAAACGCACCGAATTATCACCAAATATGGTAATCTCCTTGTCACCAGGCACCCCCTCCGACAAGACTAAACAATATTATAAAAGAGCGGAGAAGACCGCCCGCGATAGGATCAATACCTCGGTCTCTCGCCCGCGACATGCGTACCTGTCGCACCTCCCGCGTGTAACCCTAAGTTTCGGGAGTTAATAAATAAACTAAATACTTTTTTACAATCAAGGCTATTTTATTACGCTAACGACTACAACCGTTGGCCGTCCCACCGCCATACACCCTGCCGCGTCCGCAACATCGATCTCGAATCCTTTCTCTCTTGCGTCCCAGCAACACGGGGCACGAAAATATAGATAATTCGGCAGTGTCGCGCGGGCCCTGTAAGGCGCCCGCGCTAGAGCCGTGCGCTCTTAAAAAGACCAATAGGACCTAGCGGTTATCGGCGGCGAGGATCGCGAGCCGAGAGAGCTTCGCGCTCGCGGAAAAATTCTCACTGTGCGGTATCACACGAGCGGAGACAGACGATAGCGAAAGCGAGCGAAAGAGTGCGTCAAACTGCGAGAGGTGAACCCAGCAGCGAGCGAACAAGCGGAGCCTCTCTCACGAAAATCAAAGGACGAGATTGAGGAGCGAGAACAGCACGGGATTTTGGTGAGCGGACCGCAGCGAAGTATACGTCCAGCCAGGCGATCGATCGAGATGCCGTCGCTTTCCGATGGCCGTCGGTAGAGTTCCTCGTGGCGTTTCGAAAGGCAAGACGTGATTGCTGCCGCAAGCTAAAGCCACGCGTTCGCGACATAGTGACCGTTCTTCCCGCGTTGCCTGCCGCTAAAAGACCGCGACCGCACAGTACCGCGAGCGAAGAGCGTAATAATATTAAGAATCACGCGACTGTAGTGCGAAAGTGCGAGTCTCCGAGAATGAACGAAATAGCGCGTTAATAAGCTCTGTCGAGCGTCGAGAGAACCGATGTCGGAACTGCGGAACATTGGAAATTTCGGTCGCCGCCGCGGAGCGGAACGTTAGAAATCGACGTGCGGCGAGGCTGTCGTTCCGCAGACGTTTACGATGGGATAATTAGGGCCGGGATGCGTCCGGTTTGCACCCAATTTAGTAATAAGAGTCGGAGAGGGACGATATAATTAAACAAGCCTCGCGCCGCGAAAAACTTCGCGAGGTAGACGGATCCTCGGCTACAGATCCGGCTGCCGACCCATTCCGCGAACCACGCGACTCGGAATCCCGCATCGTTTTTCTTTTTTTTTTTTTGTTAAATATAGCGTTATTGTTAAGAAGCATGTGTAATTTAATTCTTGTACCTCTGATCCATTCGTCTTCTCCTCACGTGTCGCGCGAAAGCTTCGCGCGTCGGTTTACGAACCACGCCGCTCTACCGAATCAGATTAGTTTTTGAGAGCTGCCGGCAGACTCGGCCGTCACCGCCTCGGTGGAGACGAAGTTTTGGCCGTATTCTACTCGATAAGAGAAAACGGTCACAATATATATATACAGGGTGTTCGGAAAGTACCGGGACGCCCGAATATCAGGAAAAATATAAGTTTTACAAAAAAATGTTTCAGACAAAAGTTGTGGCGTTTAAAAAAATGTATTTACTGATCACATCAGTTTGACCTTGGGTTGCGTAGCGAAGGTCAGGTCAAGGTCACATTAATTTTTTTAAATGGAACACCCCATTTTTCATTGCATATTCTTATAGCACATCTCGAGAG
>NW_022639518.1:1371878-1374460 GCF_010583005.1 Odontomachus brunneus | reverse complement strand
TATATATATATATATATATATATATATATATATATATATATCGTATATACAGGGTGTCTGACTCGTACCGTACTAGAGCTAATATATAGCTAAAATAGATCGGGATAAGTAATGGAATCGGTGTTTTTTTTTAAACAACTACATAAAATTTCGAGTTATTAAATAAAGTTGAGGGGATAATCAGAGCGCAGCGATGTGGTAGGAGGGACATACGGCTCGCCACGGTCGGCGAAGAAAATAGACGATTGTTCGCAGACCCATCTTATAGGCCAGAGAGGTCGACTGTTTGGTAGCAGCTACCAAATGAGATAGGTCCGTGAGCAATCGTCCATTTTCTTCGTCGGCCGCGGCAAGCCGGATGTCCCACCTGCCGCATCGCCGCGCTCTGATTAGCCTTCCTACTTTATATAATAACTCGAAATTTTACGTGGTTGTTTAAAAAAAAGACACCGATTCCATTAGTCACTCTGACCTATTCTAGCTATACCAGGTGTATACCTATGAAATGCGGACTTTTTTAAGGAAAAACACATGTTAATTTGAAGTGAATAGTTAAAGCTATTTATTTGAAGTATGCGCCATTCGACGCTACTTTCCCCATTCGACAACTTTTTCCCATGTTTCTGGCAAAAGATGGATTCCGCGACGATAGAAACTTTTATCTTTCGAAGCAAACCATGAATTAACCCATTTTTTCACTTCTTCCAAATTAGCGAAGTGTTGCTCAGCCAATCCAATTCAATATTTATTTGAAGTGTGCGCCATCGACCGGAACAAGTGATAGTCCGAAGGAACAATGTCCGGCGAATACGGCGAAAGTAGTATATGTACAGCTTCCGTGAGACAGGACGTGGCCTATTTTTCGGTGGTGGGGATAAAAGCTGGCGCCAGTGTGTCAGGGGTAGGAGAAGGGGGTCCAGAGGGTTAGATTAGGGTGAGTCGAGAGTGGAGGAGGGTCCCGAAATGAAATTGTGGGGGGAATTTTGCAGGTATGGTGGAGGAGGGAAAAATGTGGATAAAAAATAATTAATATTGGGAGTGGGGGCGGTCGATGTGTCGCCCTCACAGTAAATCGGGGTGGGATTATTCAGGGTGATTTATGTATATTATTTTATTTCTTTTTATTGAATCGTTTCTTACGGTGTATAAACTTCGTTTCTTGCGGCATGAGCGTTATCTGGAAGTTCCGAGTCTCAACTAAAGAGTGAGTCGAGAAGGAGAAGGTGACGATGGAGGAGCTAGGAGTAGGGGTAGTCGTCGGTTGCTGCCGTATAAGGGCAAGGGTAATTTAAGCTATTAGTTCGTTTACTGGTCAGCTATGGATATTCATAGGAATTGGTTTTCACCTAAGGATCTCCCCGCCTCATCGCCTACGTCGAGAATATGTGAATGCTAAGTATGATCTGGAAAATTTAGGCGAGAAGGGACTTACTGAATGTTAGACGAAGGTGGGGAGCTAGTGAGTCGTCATATGTCTCAGCGTGAGGAGTAAGGAAGATCTATTGGTTCGTCTAGTGGTCAGCTATGGTTATTCGCGGGGATTGGTTCTTTCCGCAGCGCTCCCCGCATCGTCGCTTACGTCGAGAAGAGGTGAGGGAGAGACGTTACCGGAAAATGATGATGAAAAGATGTTTCCTGAAAGATAGAAGAGCGATATATATATATATATATATATAAGATGTAGTAAAAAGAAATCCATTATTTTTGCATAAAATTGAAGGCTTTATTTAGCATAGTTAGAATGATCCGATTTAGGTCAAATATGCATCGTTTTGTTCGATAACTTGTTGCCATTTTGAAGGTAATTCCATTATGCCTCTCTTATAAAAACCCTTGTCCCTATTGGCAAAAAACTGGGACAGTCGCTTTTCACAAGCTTCTCTTGAGGCGAATTTTTCACCAGCAAAATCATTCGCCATAAACAGGAACAGGTGGTAATCACTTGGTGCCAGGTCCGGACTATAAGGTGGATGCATAAGAACCTCCCAACCAAGCTCCCGGAGCTTCTGGCGAGTCACTATCGATGTGTGTGGTCTAGAGTTGTCCTGATGGAACACAATTCCTCTCCTATTGGCCAAAGCTGGCTGTTTCTGGGCGATTGATTCCTTCAGACGGTCCAATTGTTGATAGTATAGGTATGAATTAAGAGTTTGGCCGTAGGAGAGCAGCTCATAGTGGATGATTCCCTGCCAATCCCACCAAACACACAGCAAAGCCTTCCTGACCGTCAATCCTGGCTTGGCCACCGTTTGCACCGGCTCACCGTGTTTCGACCACGACCGTTTTCGCTCAACGTTGTCGTAAGTGACCCACTTTTCATCACCAGTCACCATCCGCTGCAGAAATGAGTCGATTTTGTTGCAATTCAGCAGCGATCCGCAGATGGAAATTCGGTCCATGAGGTTTTTTTGCGTTAACTCGTGTACCCATACATCAAGCTTCTTTTTGTATCCAGCCTTATTCAAACGGTTTTTTGTGCAATGTTTAGCTCCTGGGCAATGGAAACAGTGCTTACATGACGGTCGGACTCGACGATTTCTATTATTTTATCGACATTTTCGACAATTGGCCTTCCAGAGCGT
>NW_022639518.1:1371341-1371760 GCF_010583005.1 Odontomachus brunneus | reverse complement strand
CACCTTATATATATATATATATATATATATATATATATATATATATATATATATATATATATATATATATAGAGAGAGAGAGAGAGAGAGAGAGAGAGAGAGAGAGAGAGAGAGAAAGAGAGGCGATAGCAGGTTTGGACAGCTATGGTTATGCGGTGTTTGGTCTCGATTCCTTTGATTCTTACGTTGAGACGCGGAGGAGGGGAGGAAGAGTATTATCCATGCGTGCATCAGCATTGTGGAAATTTCTGGAGTTTATCGAAGAATATAGGTGTGGATAAAAGACGGAAACGCTTTTGAGGAAAAGAAAAGAAATAAACATGTTACAGGATAAAATCTACTATTTATTTATAATTACATATGAGGGTTCACAATATTATGAATTTGACGCGAGTTGCATCGTTTGATTTTTTATTATT
>NW_022639518.1:1370913-1371151 GCF_010583005.1 Odontomachus brunneus | reverse complement strand
AAAAGAAATAAATATGTTAAAGGATAAAATCCGCTATTTATTTATAATTACATATGAGGGTTCACAATATTATGAATTTGACGCGAGTTGCATCGTTTGATTTTTTATTATTTTTCGTACAATTTCGTGGAGATGAAACGAAGTTAGCTCCAGAAAGAGAATGTCAAAGTACACGTCCAGAAAATCAAAGTTCAGTAACTGCCGCTGGACATTTCTCTCGATCTCCTTGAGATTATTC
>NW_022639518.1:1366591-1370514 GCF_010583005.1 Odontomachus brunneus | reverse complement strand
CGAGTTTCATCGCTTGATTTTTTATTATTTTTCGTACAATTTCGTGGAGATGAAACGAAGTTAGCTCCAGAAAGAGAATGTCAAAGTACACGTCCAGAAAATCAAAGTTCAGTAACTGCCGCTGGACATTTCTCTCGATCTCCTTGAGATTATTCTAGAGCGTGTTTTTCACCATGTCCTCATCTAAATAGCGGTTGGGTAAATGTTAGTTCGATTTCCGCAATGAGAAATTCGACGTAATTGTTGACGAGATTAGTTAGCGAATATAGCTGTTTTCGCCGCGTATCGATGGAACTCGCAATACTTTGGAAGCCTTCGAACGTGATTTTCTGCATCGCTATCGAGGGCGAGTAGGTCTTGCGTTTCTTCTTCGGTGGCTCCGTCGCTGTCGCGGAATCAGCCGTCGTGGCTTTCTCTTCTTCCGCTTCGCAATTACGCGTTACCATTATTGCTCTTGAGCCGTAAGTGGTGGTGAAATAAATACTCGCGTTCTTTAGGATCAAGGGTTGTGGCGTAATTTTATCAACCCCGCGCAAGTAAGCATGCACGAGGTCAAATTCCTCTTGAAACTTTTGCCACGCTTCAAGTTCGAGGTAGATATAATCCGTCGAATTTCCGATTAGTTTTATCGTCGCTTCGTACCTCCCTGCGTCGTTTGCTTGCAGTTCCACTTGCACCCTCTTCGTATCTGAATTGTTTAAAGTGTATGTTGTAGACAGTCACATGTTACCCTTTCGATTAAAGTTTCGACCACTTGTGATGTCACTGTGGGTGTTATTACATCCGTCCTTCTCGATATTCTGCTTGTTAGCAGCCATTATATTTCTCACGACACTCGCTCCTCGAGTAACTCGTGAATAATTTCAACAAACGTCGACTTTTCGTAACAGCGAAACGTGACTATTGGAGCACTACCGACTGTATGAAACCCGCGAGCCATCAAAAGCGGTTTTATAAGGTCTCGAGAGTGCGAAAAATGCATAGAGGGAGGTAGTATACGCGTACCAAAAATGTTTATTTAATAACATTTTTCAATTACGCTTCTCTAGTGCGCTTTTCTAGGAAGTGTTTTTCTGGAATTTTCTAACGACGGGGACAAATGCAGGGGGGGCTTTAAGCGCAATAGTTTATGGCGAACAACGATGATATTTTATAGCGGATATTCCGCCTCCCTTGAATGTTAGTCATCACGACGTCACTTCTCTCAGGCTTATTTTCATCTTACTGCATTTTCTTTTTTTTTTTTTTTTTTCTTAAACGCAACGGTTGCCGTAACTGTCGGTAATATTCTAACGAACGCTTCTAAACTCTCCTTTTTTGTATGTTTAGGCGCTTGCATTTTTGTCTCAGGCTTTTTCACGTACCTGATTGTTTTGTCATGTTTTCCGGGTTCAGGATTGAAAAAAAAAGCGAGCCTGGCAGGCGCGCGTGCAGGCGCCGTGCAGCCGCCGTACTCGTGTGAGGCGAAAGACACGCGCCAAAAAATAAGTATTCTCGCGTTCTAATAAAGCGGAGCGTATAAAAAAGGAGTGAGATATAAATATATAGGCATATTTGGAATATGTCGCGAATTAGCAGACTATTGTAATAGCCGGCACAAGCGAAAAAATAGCCAACGGTATTTCAGCCAGCGTCTTTTGAGTTAGTGCGAGGATTACCGTCAAAGATACGATCGGAATTCACTTTTTAACAAAAAGAGCGATTTTCCTAAAGGAAGTGCACCGTTACATACGCGTCGTATCATTCTTTTGTCGGCGAATAGTCACGCATTTTCGCACATCAGATAGAAAAACAACTTTGAAAACACTTAATCCGTCGGGTCTTACTATTTACCTCAATATTTATTGAGCGTGTTTTTGACGATAAACTCTAATAATTTTAAAAATCCGCCCTTCTTTCCTGGGAGAACCGTTTTGTTCTAGGAGAGAGAGAGAGGAGTAAGATTTTGAGGGTATACGAGTATATGCGAGGAGAAAACTCCGGTTTCGCATTTTCTACCGTCAGTTTTCTGCCGTGAGATACGTTACAATGTCGCGAGTGGGTACATTACTGCGCGAGTTCATTGTTACGGCTTCAAACGCCGACGTGAGTATCGATAGCGTAGATATTTGACGCGTATTTCCGCCGATGACGCGGAAAATTATAACATATTTTATTCTTTCACATGCGCTTGTAGCAGTACGCTGTTAGCGCTTTTGTGTAAGTGAGAAATTTCGGGGTTATCCGAAAATAATGAAAATAATCCGTGAAATTCTAATATTTCGACGGGATTTTGAGGAGAACGTCGAAAACGTGTGGGGTATTATCGTCGACGTGATATCCTACAACAGGTAAGTTAAATCATATCAATTTTATAGCGAAAACTAAAACTAAGTAATTTACGCGAATTTTTAGAATAATTATTGTTTCTATCATTTTATAAGTCCGAGTCTCGTAGCCGTCGGTAGCAGTGGCGAGGAGGCGCTTGAGCTTCTTCCACGGGATCGTAAACGCCTCGCGGAGGAACTAGCTTACCCGAGTCAGGCGACTTCGCGTAAGTACAAATCGAGAAAGAGAAGAGTACCGGATTTAAGGCAGTTTATTGGGTAAATTATGTAACACCAAAATAATTTTTAGGCTATAATAATGCTCAGATATCCGAAGCCGACTTATGGGATTCCGATAGCATCTGCAGCGTGGAAACGCTTGTGAACAAGGCCGTCGTCGTCCCTGGTGAACCCACAGGTAAGGCGGTATAAATATTTATAAAATAACAAAAGTGTCATGTTAAAATCGATTTATGCAATATAAGTATAATTTTATTTTCAGAAAACAGCGAAAATGATACCGGCATCTAGCGTTTCGCTAGCAAAACGACGACGACGACGACGACGACGACGACGACGACGACGACGACGACGTCGACGACGACGACTACTCACCGGTTATTCACCGGTTAGCAGCCATTCCAACGAAGAGGAAGGTTGTATGCCACATATTCCCGACGCGGAAAGAGAAGTGGAATGGGAAAGAATACTGTGGGAGGGTAATACAGAAATCGGACGTGAGTTATAAGATGGTTTAAAATATTAAATATTTTTACAGAGCTTGCGTTTCTAATTATTTTGC
Organism: Odontomachus brunneus; assembly: GCF_010583005.1. Taxonomy (NCBI): domain Eukaryota; kingdom Metazoa; phylum Arthropoda; class Insecta; order Hymenoptera; family Formicidae; genus Odontomachus; species Odontomachus brunneus. The sequence goes on along the minus strand of NW_022639518.1, from coordinate 1,367,406 downwards.
ATTACTCTTTTACAATACAAAGAGGCACACGTGGACGCGCTCTCTCCTCCTCCGAAATGGAATCGGCGAGAGAGGAGCCTATGGAAGAAGAAGAAGAGGAAGAAGAAGAAGAAGAGGAAGAAGTTCCTCACGAGCGCGGTAATGTTAAGTTTAATTATATTGAAATACAAGAGGAAAACGCGCGGCGGTTTAGAAATTTCCATATATTAGGACGAGAGGCTAGTATAAAGATTCTCCCACCCGTCGAAGGCACCGACATCGCTAAACATTTAGAAAACGCGTTCCGCGAAATCTATTCTTACGCCGTTAATTCCGCTAACGCGATCGATTACGTGGGGCTGTCTTTCACCTCGACGGTTTTAACACGCGGGCCGGCCGGCTTGTCGTTCCGCCCGGTGCGAGACTTGACTCACGAGGATATCTGGGGCCTCGTAAGCTCGGTAGCGCAGAACGCCGGGGATCACGATATCGCGGAACGTTTTTTAATAACGGTGTACAATGTCGTGATGCCTTCGGACCGAGGGGGAAAATCGAATAAATTAACGCGCGAAGATGTGGTAAAACGCTCGATTTTAAATATAAATAATCGGGATAATATGTGTCTCCCGCGATTTCTCGTCGTGGCTCGTGTTTATTGCAAACGCGGTATAGTACGCACGAGCGAACTTCATAGAAAATGGGAAAACATAAGACACCCATATTCCGCGTTGCAGAAACGTTTAGCGGAAGAATTAACGAGAAACGCCGCTATAGTTATATTATAGAGGAAGGATGCGGCATCCCGGAGATCGAGCGTTTTTAGCAGCTTCTCTCGC
>NW_022639518.1:1352754-1366581 GCF_010583005.1 Odontomachus brunneus | reverse complement strand
GGGGTATTATCGTCGACGTGATATCCTACAACAGGTAAGTTAAATCATATCAATTTTATAGCGAAAACTAAAACTAAGTAATTTACGCGAATTTTTAGAATAATTATTGTTTCTATCATTTTATAAGTCCGAGTCTCGTAGCCGTCGGTAGCAGTGGCGAGGAGGCGCTTGAGCTTCTTCCACGGGATCGTAAACGCCTCGCGGAGGAACTAGCTTACCCGAGTCAGGCGACTTCGCGTAAGTACAAATCGAGAAAGAGAAGAGTACCGGATTTAAGGCAGTTTATTGGGTAAATTATGTAACACCAAAATAATTTTTAGGCTATAATAATGCTCAGATATCCGAAGCCGACTTATGGGATTCCGATAGCATCTGCAGCGTGGAAACGCTTGTGAACAAGGCCGTCGTCGTCCCTGGTGAACCCACAGGTAAGGCGGTATAAATATTTATAAAATAACAAAAGTGTCATGTTAAAATCGATTTATGCAATATAAGTATAATTTTATTTTCAGAAAACAGCGAAAATGATACCGGCATCTAGCGTTTCGCTAGCAAAACGACGACGACGACGACGACGACGACGACGACGACGACGACGACGACGTCGACGACGACGACTACTCACCGGTTATTCACCGGTTAGCAGCCATTCCAACGAAGAGGAAGGTTGTATGCCACATATTCCCGACGCGGAAAGAGAAGTGGAATGGGAAAGAATACTGTGGGAGGGTAATACAGAAATCGGACGTGAGTTATAAGATGGTTTAAAATATTAAATATTTTTACAGAGCTTGCGTTTCTAATTATTTTGCATTACTCTTTTACAATACAAAGAGGCACACGTGGACGCGCTCTCTCCTCCTCCGAAATGGAATCGGCGAGAGAGGAGCCTATGGAAGAAGAAGAAGAGGAAGAAGAAGAAGAAGAGGAAGAAGTTCCTCACGAGCGCGGTAATGTTAAGTTTAATTATATTGAAATACAAGAGGAAAACGCGCGGCGGTTTAGAAATTTCCATATATTAGGACGAGAGGCTAGTATAAAGATTCTCCCACCCGTCGAAGGCACCGACATCGCTAAACATTTAGAAAACGCGTTCCGCGAAATCTATTCTTACGCCGTTAATTCCGCTAACGCGATCGATTACGTGGGGCTGTCTTTCACCTCGACGGTTTTAACACGCGGGCCGGCCGGCTTGTCGTTCCGCCCGGTGCGAGACTTGACTCACGAGGATATCTGGGGCCTCGTAAGCTCGGTAGCGCAGAACGCCGGGGATCACGATATCGCGGAACGTTTTTTAATAACGGTGTACAATGTCGTGATGCCTTCGGACCGAGGGGGAAAATCGAATAAATTAACGCGCGAAGATGTGGTAAAACGCTCGATTTTAAATATAAATAATCGGGATAATATGTGTCTCCCGCGATTTCTCGTCGTGGCTCGTGTTTATTGCAAACGCGGTATAGTACGCACGAGCGAACTTCATAGAAAATGGGAAAACATAAGACACCCATATTCCGCGTTGCAGAAACGTTTAGCGGAAGAATTAACGAGAAACGCCGCTATAGTTATATTATAGAGGAAGGATGCGGCATCCCGGAGATCGAGCGTTTTTAGCAGCTTCTCTCGCTAGAAAATATCGCGATTGTCATTTATAATTTCAGGAGTTTCGGTCGCGGAGTCTCTCCGTTATATGACGAACACTCGACGCTAGCCTCTCGTTCTCGTATAACCAAGTATACATTAAATATAATGTATTACGAGCGCTCGCGGCATTATAAGCCTATTTTAAATTTAAAAGCCGCCTCGGCTAGTAAATATTATTGCGTTCCCTGTAACAAAGGTTACCGTCGTGAAACGGGTCATCGGTGCTCAAATACGTGTCCGCGATGCTTCGGTGCGCCGTCGTGCGAGAAGCTAAACGCGTGATTGATCACCTGCGACGCATGTAACCGCGTGTTTTACGGCGAGAGCTGTTTCGAACGTCATCGCGCGCCGAAATCTTACGCCGCCAAGTCGCCGTCGAGTGTCTGCGACGCCGAGATTTTGCAGCGATTGCGGGCGTTTGAAAAGATCGGACGCAAAACATGCGTGCGGCGCAGCTTATTGTCGCATATGCTGCGCGTCGAAACCTCTGAATCACTTGTGTTTCATGCGGCCGCTTCGAGGAGGTCGCGTATCGACATCGGTCAACGCGAAAGAACTCGAAAATGACGAGACTAATGATAACGACGATAATGACGACGATGCGAGAACAGATCGGAAGGGTCGCGCCACGTTTATATTTTACGACTTCGAGACGCGACAAGACGAAATGCTCGAAGGGTGCGCAAACGTTAAAACGCACGTAGTTACTCTCTGCGTCGCGCAGCAAACGTGCGAAACTTGCCTGGGAGAGGACGATATGGCGTCGCGATGTCGTTGGTGCGGGGTGTGCGAATTTGTATTTCGCGGTAAAACAATTCGTCGATTTTGCAACGAGAACAACGGAGCGTTTTTCCTGCTTCATCTGTATCGCGCACAATGCGGCGGCGTTCGACTCGCAGTTCATCCTGCGCTACCTGGTCGAGAACGGTAGGATGGACGAGCCAAAAGTAATATTAAACGGGACAAAAATTGTATTACTAACCGTGGGACGGACAAAATTTCTCGACAGCGCTAATTACATGCCTATGCGGCTGTCGGCGTTACTGAAAGCTTTCGGACTGAAGGATTCCGTCGCCAAAGGCGTATTTCCGCATTTATTCAACACAATTAAAAATCAAAATTATATCGGGCCGCTACCGGATATTGATTATTATTCACCGGATACGATGAAATCGGACGAACGCGAACAATTTTTAACGTGGCACGCGGAAATGACGGGTAAAAACGCGGTATTTAATTTTCAACAGGAGATAGTGCGCTATTGCCGGAACGACGTAGATATTCTTCGACGAGCGTGTCCGGCCTATCGAAAAATTTTCCTAGATCGCGGAAACGTGTGCCCGTTCGAAGAATGCACGACTATCGCTTCCACGTGTATGAAAGTTTTTTGCAAAAACTTTTTGCGCGAGAAGGAAATTGGGATAATCCCGCTCGGCGGTTATAGGAGTGCCAATGCGCAATCGCGTAAAGCGCTGCAATGGTTATTGCTGATGGAGCATGAGCTCGGACGCGCGATAATTCACGCGGGGAGAGGTCGGGAATAGCATTTATCGGAAGGCTCGCTCGTCGACGGATATTATGAGACGGAGAATCCCCGGCAGCGTCACGTGCCGCAGTTTCACGGTTGTTTTTGGCACGGATGTCCCGAGTGTTTTCGCGTGAACCGCGACAGATCGCTCTCAACCGTGTCGCACAAGGATACGATCGAAGCGCGTTACGAGCGCACACTCGCGACGACGTGTTGTCTTAGAAAACGGGGATACGTCGTTACGGACAAGTGGGAGTATATCTTCGATCGGGAGCTGCGCGAAAATCGTGAGATACGCGAATTTGTTGAGAATCATCCCATGTTGAGAAACAATCCCCTCGAACCTCGCAAGGCATTCTACAGAGGGCGTACGGAAAATATCGTCACGCGGTACGAAGTTACGGGTACGGAGAAGATACGCTACGTGGACGTGTGTTCTTTGTACCCGTATGTGCTGAAGACGGGTACTTTTCCGCTCGGTCATCCGGACATTTACGTGGGTGAGGAGTGTTGCGCTTTGATCGGAGCAGGCCCCGATTTTAACTTTGACACCGAAGAAGGTCTCGTACGTTGCAGAGTGCTCGCGCCGCGTGATCTCTTTCATCCAGTACTCCCTTATCGCGTGAATGGAAAATTGTTATTCGCGCTTTGTCGCAGCTGCTGCAAGACATTTTCTCAGACCGCGTTTACGCACGACGACCCTACCGATCGCAAATTCGAAGGCGCGTGGATGTCTTGCGAGTTACCCAAAGCTATCGAGAAAGTTTATCGCGTCACGAGCGTGAGCGAAATATGGAGCTACGAAATCACGCGATACGATCCGGTTACGCGGCGGGGGGGATTGTTCGCCGAGTATATCAACTGCTTTCTGCAATTGAAGCAAGAGGCCAGCGGATGGCCGAACGAATGCGCGAATGACGAAGACGGCAAGGAACGTTATCTGCGCGAATACGAGAAAGTCGAGGGTATTGTTCTCAATAGGGCGAATATCTCCCCGAATCCAGACTTGCGCTCGGTCGCGAAGCTTTGTCTCAACTCCTTTTGGGATAAATTCGGCCAACGGTCCAATCTACCGAATACCGAGATCGTTAGAACGTGAGAGTTTCACGGCTCTGCTCACAAGCCCGGAGCACGAAATAACAAATGTATTGCCCGTAAACGACGAAGTGATATATGTTTCGTGGCGAATAAGGCGAGAAGCCGTCACTCCGTCTCCGCTGACCAGCGTCGCGATAGCCGCTTACATCACGGCGTTAGCCCGATTAAAGCTATATTCGTATTTAGAAAAGTTAGATCGTCGCGTGTTATATTACGATACCGATTCATGCATATATTTGAGCACCGGTGATCCCGACAAGTACGAGCCGCGTACGGGAAATTTTTTGGGCGATATGACGGACGAACTCGAGAGTCACGGCCCCAGTAACTACATCGAGACGTTCGTATCCGCCGGCCCGAAATTTTACGCTTACGTTGTTCGCACGGGCGAAGGACGCGCGCGAGAAATTTGCAAAGTGAAGGGGATAACCCTGAATTTTGAAAATTTTCGCGTGCTTAATTTTAGTTCCATTAAGTCATTGTTACTAGCCGACGAAAAGTTAAAGAGAGAGGAAGAGATGGGTGAGGATAAAACCGTGATAAAACTGCGCAATTTAGCGTAATACGGCGCACCGTATTTCACGACATCGTCACAAGAGACGAGACAAAGTCCTGCATGCCTGTATTACTAAAGCATAGTTTTAACGACAACGGATACTCCGTACCGTACGGTTACGTCTCCAGCGAATAGCGATATATATATCTCTCTCCTTTGTTTTACTTATTTGCAGCGTAAGATTTTAAAATTATTCCTAGGGTAAGAAAAATATAAAAAAAAATGTAAAACTGCGAAATATACGGAATATACACACCTGTTTACTCCTCCTGTAAAAAAAGATCTATGTAAATTTTACACGTTATACTTTAAAAATAAGGACTTTTATATGCAACGAAGACGAATGTAAAAAATATAAAACTTTTTAAATTAATTTTGTTCTTACACATACTCATATTCCCTCCACTCCCTTCTACCCCCTAAACTTTAAGCGAGCGAGCGAAACAATTTTGAATTTCTTGCGCGACGTTTAAGTGCGACGGATAAAAGTAACTTTCAAACAAGAGGATAAAATATCCCGGCTGAGCGTGAACCGAGAAATATCGTTTATTCCAACGCGATAAGATCAATCGCGGTTCTAACGCTGGGGGAGGGGGGATACGAGCTGCATCCCCCCCCCCCAGCGCTAAATAAACTTTTGCGCGTTGCGTGAGGAAGCACGCTCACGGCGACGCGAACCGCGCCGCGCCGTGGGAAAGAGCTCGCTGAGGCGCGCACGCGTCCCTGCGGATGTACGCTGACGCGAGCGCTGCGGCCGCCGCGTGGGCCCTCCGCGTGGGTTTGCTAGCCCACAGTTGCGCGATTCGAGATATAAATCCGCGCTCGCGAGCCGGTTTTTTTTCATTCCCAGAGTCGCGCGCGGAGACCGCTTATTCGCACGACATGGACGTGCGCTGGAGGCATCCTTGGACGTCGATCGTTTGCGGTCCGACGGGATGCGATAAAACGATCTTCGTGAAGACTTTTCTTCGCCATTTGTCCGTCATGTCCGACATCCGTTTCGAAAGAATTTTGTTTTATTACGCGGAGTGGCAAGAGGCCTATCGTCAACTGCAGCACAAAGCGGATTCGTTGTACCGCCGCGAAAAGTCCGGGGCGGCATTTTGCGACATCGGAAAACGCGCGGGGAAAAATATAATCGAGTTTCGCGAGGGTTTACCCCGCCCCGATGATGACTCGCACGATCCGCTTTGCGCGAAATTAGTGATAATCGACGACCTTATGAAGGTCGTCCTCGTGCGACGTGATTGTGGATTTGTTCACAAAAGGTAGTCATCACAAGAACCTCAGCGTTATACTGATTTCCCAAAATCTCTTTCATCAAGGTCGCGGACAGCGGGATATTTCTCTCAGCAATTACATCGTGGTATTCAAAAATCCTGGCGATCGCGCACAAATTCGCCACTTGACGCGTCAAGTTTATCCGGATGATTCGAAGTTTCTGGAAGAGGCGTACCACGACGCTACTTTGCGACCGCACGGATATTTGCTGCTCGATTTGAAACAGTTCACTCCCGACGAATATCGATTTCGAGCGTGCATCTTCCCCACGGATAACGCGCATTATGTTTACGTCCCGCGTAGATCTTCGGGAAATCACGTATAAAACTCTGCACGCTCACCCGTATCGCGACAGTCGCATCTTCGCGATGACATCGAAACGCGGGAGTAGCGATAGAGCGACGAGTATCGCGTATCGCTCCATCGGAAAAACGTCTGCCTTCTGAAAGCACTGTGCTATTTAACGAAGAAAGAGCGGACCTCCTTCTTACGCTGCGCAGATAACGATTTCATCGCCTGTATCTGTGAATGCGCTTTCAACATACTCAGAGGTAACGTACCGCTCGACCAGCGGGAAAAAAATCGTTTGTCCAAGTACAAAGCTGCGCTGCGGAATATCGCGAGTAAACGCACTAATTTTAAAGCCAAGAGGAAAATTATCGTGCAAAGAGGGGGATTCTTGCCTTACCTGATCGGTGCCCATATTCTATCAAGCGTTATCGGTAGACCGCGAAATTAATTAAATCGAACGCTCGCGCGAATGAATCGTGGAAAGAGCGAGAAAGATAGTTTTGGTTTCTGCGGAAAATCTCGCGAGAATGCAGCAGCAGCAGCTGCAGCAACAACAACCTGCCGTGTTTCCCGCCGTTTCGGCGAATAACGACGCGGGACCGGTGAAAATACCGTACGCATCCCGGAAACCGTTTTGTCGCGACTCGACGCCGAGATGAGACGAATTCTCGACTCAACGATGCCGGATCGCGAAAAATGGAAATTGTATAGAGAGGTTCAACGTTACCTGCATTTTTTCCGAGAAGAAGAAAAAATCAACAAATGCGCGAAAACGCGGGCGTTAGCAATGACGGCGACGATGCCGAAAACAATCGTCCCGAAGACGACGGAAACGACATCATCCTCGATGACGAACCGGAGCTCGATCGTCATCATCGTGAGAGAGTGACGAGGGAAGCGGAGGAGGAGGACGCACCGACGGAGACGCGAATCGATGAAGATAACGCGAGCGCAATTGAGCCGCCACGTCCGCGAAGCCCCCCGTCGAGGACGCCGCGGCGAGCAAAAAAGCATCAGAGGAATACTGGATAAAATCCCGAAAAGTTATCGCGCAAGCTATTGCGATATTTATGCGATGTGGCGGTGCCCGTTAGAATAAGCTGGGACAGACAAGGGGTCGTGAGTATAGACGGAAACGTTTTAAAGGGAACGAACATCGCCGAACTTGTGAACGATGCGGTACGCGAGAGAAAAACCTTAAAAGCGACGGGGAGAGGCCGATTCGCTCGACTATTGCGCGATATAGCTACTCCTCCCAAATTCATAGGAAATCGCGAATTACAAGAGAAGAGCATTCGTCAGATTTTCACCGAAGAATCGCCTTCGCGCGATAGCGTTTCTATTCCCGATGATTTAGCGGCACGTAATAGCACCCCTATTCCAAGAGCGAGAGCGCGAGTGGATAAACGCGCGTTCGACGAAGCATCGCTCGAAGATGAGCGCGACAATGAGGGATACTCGGCGTTTATATCCGGCGATGGTAACAAGAACAAAACCCGCGTGAGTGGCCGCGATTCCAAACTCGCGAGGAAGAGGCGATTGTTAAATTGGAATCTCCGAGAACATTTGGACAATAACGCGTATATCCTCGAAGGTCCGTCGGCGTCGTCGTCGTCGTCGCGTAAAAACGTAACTTTTCCCGGGACAAGGGTGGCGGTCGGTAAACGCAGATCCGGTGAGACATCGTTCGAAGAGAAACGGGACAACGTGTTTATATCCAGCAACAACAAGAATAAAACGCGCGTGAGTGACAGAGATTCTAAATTCGCAAGGAAGAGACGATTGTTGGATTGGAACCTTTTGGAATGACGGGACTGGAATAATTATACTATAATCCCGCGCACTATGCGGGGTACTCAGCCGTGAAAAATCTTTCGCGCGCTGCCGAGTCGGATTTGACTCGAAACGAAATTATTGGCTCGAGTCACAAGACGCGTACACGCTGCACAGACCGATACGACGCAAATTTCCCCGCTTACATTACAACGTGACGAATATCGACGACGTGTGAGAGGCTGATTTGATCGAGCTTCGCAATCTCAAGAACTACAACGATGACTACTGCTACTTGCTCACGATTATCGATGTGCTCAGCAAATACGTCTGGGTGGAAACGATTCGTGACAAAACAGGTGTTAGCGTGACGGCGGCACTCCGGCGCGTGCTCTCGAGGAGCGAGGGACGGCTACCTGTGTATCTACAGACAGACAAAGGAAAAGAATTCCTCGCGCGTCCCTTTCAAAACTTCTTGAAAGAAAAGGACATACGTTTTCGCGTAACTCGAAATCCCGATGCCAAAGCCGCTGTAATCGAGCGCTTTAATAGAACGCTCAAGGAACGAATGGCGCTATTTTACTCATCGGAATACGCATCGTTACATCGATATTTTGCAGGATATCGTGCGCGCCTGCAATCACACCCGTCATTCCGCCACTTTGATGCAGCCGGCGAGTGTTACGCTGGAAAACGCTCGCATCGCACGCGAAAATACGAAACGACGAGCGCAAAGGGGGAGTTCGTAAATAAAAGGCTAAATACGCGGTGGGCGATCTGGTGCGAGTCAGTAGGGCAAAAGGCACCTTCGAGGAAGGATACGAGGCGAATTGGAGCGAGGAAATATTTCAAATTCATCGCGTTCTTGCGTGGCGAGAGCCTAGGGTATACGAATTGAGCGATCTATCGGGTGAAGTTATAGAGGGAATATTCTACGAGCAGGAACTAGCGAGGGTGAGCAAAAATTTGCAAGAAAAGGAGTTTATCGTCGACAAGGTAATAAAAAGCAGGGGTCACGGCGCCGGTAAGGAATCGATATTAGGTGTATAACTTTGCTTCCACCGTTTTTTTTCCGAAATTCGAGGTTTTATTGTAAAAAACTGGTTATACATTTATGATTCAAAGTGTTGTCCATCACTGGCCACTACTTTCAACCATCTTTCGGGCAGCGTACGAATCCCGCGTCGAAAAAACTGGTCATCTTTTGAGGCGATCCACGAATCGATCCAATTTTTTACTTCTTCATAAGACCGTAAGTGCTGGTCAGCCAGGCCATGTGCCATTGATCGAAACAAGTGATAGTCAGAGGGAGCAACGTCTGGAGAATACGGTAGGTGGGGTAGGATTTCCCATTTCAACGTTTCCAAGTATGTCTTGACCACTTTCGCAACATGGGGTCGAGCATTGTCATGTTGCAAAATCACTTTATCGTGTCTCTCGTTGTATTGCGGCCGTTTGTCTTTCAATGCTCGGCTCAAACGCATCAATTACGATACTGATCGCCTGTGATTGTTACAGTCGGTTTTAACAGCTCATAATACACTACGCCGAGCTGACCCCACCAAATGCAGAGCATGACCTTGGAGCCGTGAATATTCGGTTTGGCCGTCAACATGGAAACATGGCCGGGAACTCCCCATGATTTTCTGCGCTTGGGGTTATCGTAATGAACCCATTTTTCGTCCCTAGTCACAATGCGATGCAAAAATCCCTTCCGTCTTTGCCTTTCAAGCAGCTGTTCACAAGCAAACAAACGCCGTTCAACATCTCGGCTTCAATTCGTACGGCACCCAATTTCCTTGCTTCTGAATCATTCTCATGGTTTTGAGGCGTTTTGAAATGGCTTGTTTCTTTTCGACAGACTCGGCGATTACATCGCTAAATCTGCCTCGCGTAAACGTAGTCGCGGCGGCAAGAGAAGTTCTTCGAAATCGCCGAAAACTAAGACGAAACCGGGAAATAGGGGGGCGAAGAAATCATCGAAGAAGAAGAAGAAGAAGACGCGTATAGCAGGAAGACGCGGTAGCAAAACCGCAAAACGTCGTAGTGTTAACAAGAAACGTATCCGACATTTTCTCTTAATCGCTAAAACAAACGCTCTCGACGAGACGAAAACTAAGCATGTCTTTTCTTCACACACATTCCAGTGAGTGCTTGAAGAGCGAGCTGGATCTCTTCTCTTTATCGCCCACCCAAACCAGCATCGAGAGTTCGCAATGGATTTATTACAAACCCGTGTCCTCTCTCGCGGACGACACACCCATAGAAGTCGTCGTACACGGACATGGAGAAGAATACATAGACCTCACACACACTATGCTATTGCTTCGCGTGCGAATAGAAAAGAACCCGCTGGCAGGAGTTCAAAGAGCCGACGTCAAAGTAGGCCCTGTAAACCATTTTCTTTTCTCTTTCGTTGTTCAACCAAATCGACGTATATTTCAATCAAAAATGTCGCCGAACAACACTTACGCCTATCGCGCGTACATCGAGGCGCTGTTAAATTACGCTACTCCGGCAAAAAGATCGCATCTGACTTCGGCCCTGTGGTACGAAGATACCACGCAGCATATGGACGCTTTACCGGGGGCGAAGGCGGGGCGACAAAATATCGGGCTAGAGTAGCGTACCACGTTCGTACGAGACGAACAAGCGATAGATCTCATAGGACATCTTCATTGCGACGTGTTCAATCAAGATAAATTCTTACTGAATGAAGTGGAAGTGCGGCTACGGCTCGTTCGTTCAAAAGATGCGTTCTGTATCATAGAAGCTAATAGCGCATCGAAAATACATATTCTAGAAGCTAGTTTACTCGTAAGAAGGGTTAAAATAAATTCCGGAATATTGCTCGCGCACGTGAGAATGCTAAGTAAACACACCGCCAAGTACCTTCTCACAAGAGTCGAAGTTAAATCTTTCACGATTCACCGTGGGCTTGTGGGCGAATCGCTGGATAACGTCATACTTGGACAATTACCAAAGCGAATAATAGTCGGCTTTGTCGATAATAAAGCATTTAACGGGGATAGAAAATTAAATCCGTTTAATTTCGACAATTTCAGCATAAATTTCTTCTCTATGTATGTCGACGGTAAACAAATTCCTAGTCGACCGTTACAGCTCGACTTTTCTCCTGCGGCACAGCTCTACGTCGAGGCTTATCAAACGCTATTTTCGGGGACCGGTATTCACTTTTTGAACGAGGGTAATGGAATAACTAGAGAAAAATACTTAAACGGGTTTACTCTTTTCGCTTTCGATCTTACCCCTGATCTGTCCGCCAATTGCGCGGGACATTGGAATCTCGTGAAACACCGCGCTTTACGGCTGGAAATACGGTTTGATAGAGCCCTCGTAGCGACGATTAATTGTATCGTCTACGCGGAATTTGACAGTGTTAGAAATTGACTCATCTCGTCAAGACATTGTAGATTATGCAACTAGGAAACAAACCCCCACACCGCTTCCCCCGCCATCTTCTTGTCATGCGTCTGCGATTCTTTGAAAAAATAGCTCTACCCGGGGCTAGATTAGACATTTCTCCTCGAGACCTTAACGCGGCAACTTGTGCGAAGTAAACGATCTCAGCGAACGTTGGAAATAGGTGAATAAGGAATTAGTCATCGACGTGCAGGCTTTTCGGGATAACGACGATAACTTTACGGCTAAAGAAGTCGCCGTTGTCGCAGTTCACGCAGCATACACAGGGCACTGGATTTTACGACCGCAATATCCGTTTGGCACATTGAAGGAGAAGACAAGATGGTAAAATTACTGGCTCACAAAAAATTATCACGGGATCGAGTGGTGGAACGGAGAAACCGATCCGGAATATTTGTTCCAGCACTTGCGCGAAATATCCAGAAACGCCCGACCGATTTATACCAGGGCAGAGAGAAAACGGATTTGCGTAATTTACTAGGGAGAGAGGTATATAATCTTGAGGAAATATCTCCCTCCTTCAAATGTTTGCTATCGAGCGAGCGCGATATAAGGTGCATATATCATGGCTATCATGTGACAGTGTGGGGCTCTGATTTTCATTGCGCGTTAAACAACGCAGCTAAATTAAAAGAGTGGTTAAACGCGCGAGAGCGGTATGGGGAGAAAAACGGAGAGCTGAAGAAGTGGGAGCAGGTTGTGAAGAAGGAGGAGGATGAGGAGGAGAAGGAGGAGGGGATGGACAGGCTCAGCAGCATCAGTGAAGTGAGCGAGGAGTCGTTCGACCATAGCGTAGATTTTTGCTATAATTTCTGCCTACCCCAAACAACAACAACAAAGCCTTCGTCGGAGGAAGCCGCAAAGAGAACTGTCGAAGGAGCGAAAACAACGGAAGATAGAACGAACGACGAAATAACAGTGATCATACCCAAAGTAAATACTTTACATATCCTCTATCCTGCCAAAATGAATTCGCTCGAAATTCTACAAGCGATTCAACAACTCGATGTTAGACACTCAGGGGTCTACCCAGTCGACCTAGTACCGAAGGTGTGGACGAGGTCGACGGCGATAGTCGCTAATACCGACAATAATGACCGTCCAGGACAGCACTGGGTCGCCTTCTACGTCGATAAACATGGAACGGGGACATACTTCGACAGCTACGGACGACCCCCGATCGACTCCAGATTCCTTCTTCGACTTAGAAGAAATTCCATCACCCAGCGATGGAACACTATCCAACTACAGGGATATTCAGCGCAAACTTGTGGACAATATTCTTACGTTTTTCTTTATTATATGTGCCGCGGTTATAATCTTAATCAATTTATTAAACTTTTTTATACCGATCTCGAGCGAAACGACCAAATGATTGTAAAATTATTCGATAAAATATTCTCCAATTGTCAGCTTAAGTGCTCCATACTCCGTACTTCTCAACATTACATTTAATACTGCATTTCCAAATGTATACGAAATAAGTAGAAATGTATTCACGATTATATATACATATAAATAAACGGTGGATTTTTTCTTTTAAAAAAAGAAACCTGGACCCCCTTCCCCCACCCCTGACACACTGGCGCCAGCTTTTATTCCCACCACCGAAAAATAGGCCACGCTCTGTCTCACGGAAGCTGTACATATACTACTGGCGGGTGAGGTAGCATATCCCAATTCAATTCTTTTAAAGTTTCTTGACAACTTTTGTGGTATAAGCCGGCATTATCATGTAGCAAAATCACTTTTCCATGTCTTTGGGCCTGTTCCGGACGGCAGCTGGGTGCCCGTGCGGAGCGTGTACGGCGGGCGGCCGAGCCCCAAGCGCCGATCAACCGGTCGCCGGCCTCCCGCCGCCAGTGCGCGCCGTCGCCGCGACGCGGAGCCGCTTCTCACGGTTAATTCTCGCTTAGGCGCCTATATAAGGCGCCGCGCGAGACCACTCGAGGCCTTTTGCCAGCCTTTTGACTGCGATTGCACATCAGGTCACTGCCTCATTGAGGTATTCTTTTAAGCTCTAGCTAGCGTCATATCGCCTTCTTGAGTGCGCAAGCACGTTGGGCACTTGCCTCGCCAGAGGTATACTTTTGCATATCTGCATCGATCTTCACTGCCTTACGAGTGTCGTAGACACGTTGGCATTTTGTATTTAGGTCTTCGGTGATTCTACACAACTCTCCGCAGCCTTTTAGAGTGCGTTTGCACGTTG
>NW_022639518.1:1336082-1352744 GCF_010583005.1 Odontomachus brunneus | reverse complement strand
GCGGCCCTGGCCGCGAAGCAATAGCGAGCTTGGCTCGCGTGAGAGATGAACGATGACTCGCGCGGAGTCGTGACCGTACTAAGCTCTGTCGGCGCTGATACCCGGTATATGCAATACGGGAGATGTCGCGAAGAGAGATGTCCACCACGGTGGAGGCGTCAAGATAATCCAAAGTGGTCGCACGAAGCCTTCTCTCAATCCTCGATCGTATTGAGAAGGTGGAGATCCGTGGAGTTACCATACACTTCGTAACACAAATGCCAACGTGTCCTCGGACTCTAGAGGCAATAGCCCAACGTGCAAACGCACTCTAAAGGGTTAGAGTGCGTTTGCACGTTGGGCTATTGCCTCTAGAGTCCGAGGACACGTTGGCATTTGTGTTACGAAGTGTATGGTAACTCCACGGATCTCCACCTTCTCAATACGATCGAGGATTGAGAGAAGGCTTCGTGCGACCACTTTGGATTATCTTGACGCCTCCACCGTGGTGGACATCTCTCTTCGCGACATCTCCCGTATTGCATATACCGGGTATCAGCGCCGACAGAGCTTAGTACGGTCACGACTCCGCGCGAGTCATCGTTCATCTCTCACGCGAGCCAAGCTCGCTATTGCTTCGCGGCCAGGGCCGCAGCTCTCACGCGAGGCACACTCGCTATTGCTACGCTGCCAGGGCCGCAACTCTCACGCGAGACACGCTCGCTATCACTTCCCTGCCAGGGGCACAGCGCTCTCGCGACACACGATCGCTGGCCTAAGCTTACTCAAGACTCCTACGTCGTCGCATCCGCGACTCTATACGCGAGGAATATTCGCTTCTCGTCTCGACGAGACTTAGCATTCGTCACGCACGCAGTACTATCAATGCACATCTACGGTTACATGTACGTCAACGTCAGACTACGACTCGGCCGCGTACGCGATTCAGAGTTACATTCGCGAATAGGCTTTCACGACGAGACATAGCATTCGCCGCGTGCGCGACTGTTCAGGTGAGCAACGTTCGCCAATCTACCATCGCAGATTCAGTCTCTGTTGCTCCCTCGCCAACCTGAGCTGAATCTTATTCGGACTTGACTCCGACACTCACAAGGAAGACGGATAAGTGTCTCAATACTTCAAGTGATTGTTATCCTCCGAAAGGGGGATTCCTTCCAGCGCGGAGGCGCCGGACAACCCCACGCGTGCCCTACTCCGGGTCACGCCGTGCTCTTAAACACAAGAGCATTATCGTACTTTCCTCACACCATCTTACGAGGTTCCTGAATAGGAGAGCACGAGCTACACTCGCGCATTCAAGGTAGTAGTCGACGATAATTCGACGGCATACGAACTAGCCGCGCACCATCTAGAGCTGTTCGAAACAGGGCCCATTCTGGACGTTTTGTGATCAATGCATGGTTCAAATTGATCATTTGTTGTCGGTAGCGAGCAGCATTAACCGTTTCACCAGATTTGAGAAGTTCATAATAAACAACACCCTTTTGATCCCACCAAACACAGAGCATTGTCTTCTTTCCGAAGCGATTTGGTCTTGCAGTCGATGTTGATGGTTGACCTGGATCAACCCATGATTTTCTTCGTTTGGGATTCTCGAAATATATCCATTTTTCATCACCTGTGACGATTCGATACAGAAAACTCTTGATGTCTTTTCAGCAGGAGTTCGCTGGTGACTTTTTGATTCTTCATCTGTCTTTCAAAGTCAAATCGTATGGTATCCATTTTCTTTTTTTTTGAATCTTTCCCATCGCGTGCAAACGCTCGCTAACACTGTTTTGAGTCACATTTAATACTTCCGCCAATTGTGATTGAGTTTGAGTGAAGTCTTCGTCCAACAATGCTTGCAACACTGCATCTTAAAATTTTTTCGGTGGTTTTCCCTTAGCCTTGTCTTTCACATCAAAATCACCAGTTTTGAATCGATTGAACCAACGTTCACAAATGTCTTAAGATGGTGCATGTTCGCCGTAAGCTTCTACAAGTATTCGATAAGTTTGAGCAGCAGTTTTCTTCAAAATGAAGTAATGAATCAAAACCTCCCGCAAATGATCTTTTTTTGGTACGAAATTCGACATTTTTAAAACAGAAAAAGATTTTTACACTCTCACAATTTTCCACATGTATAGTTTTGTAGGTTAGGAATAGCCAAACAAAATACTATATATGTCAAATCACCACGCGTAAGAACGTATGTGTGACACCATCTGTTAGGAAAATCCGCATTGGTATACACCTGGTATATTAGCTCTGATATGGTACGAATCAGACACCGTGTATATACATATACATATATAGCGAATCTAAAATCATGAATAATCTTAAAATGAAAATATTCCTATTCTGTTTAAAATAATGTATACAAAACGATAAGATTACCTTAGATTCAGTCTGAGTATAAATATAAATCAATCATCACCTTGATTCAAATTTATCTTGATTACAATTTCTGCGAAATCTTATATAAAATATTTGTTTTGTATGTATTTTTAACAGGGTGTCGTTTACTATGTATATTTTAAGCAAGGCTAAGCATTGCGGAATGTGTTTTCTAATGTAATATATAATTTACTTCTATTACTAACGCAAGTTCAATCGATGCACACGTCAATATACTACACATCTAATCTACTATTTATACTACACATAAAAATGAGCATGTGAAATATATCTATTCACAAATTCGCATAATTTGTATAATAGCATTATTTTTACGCATAAAAATATCAATTACATATCAAATGTCCAAAAATGTTACATTATATATCGCTAAGAGGTTTATGTTGGATACATAATAGTACATTTCTCTCTCTCTCTCTCTCTCTCTCTCTCTCTCTCTCTCTCTATATATATATATATATATATATATATATATATATATATATATATATATATATCTATATATATATCTCAACTTCATCTTTCTTTGAAAATTTCATCTTTCTTTTAAAATTCTCATATTTCTTTTTTCTGTATTGTGCATATTTTACTTAAATATGTGTGAGTGTATGCGATATGCAAAATAAAAACGGACATCTACGTTAAAAGTAATTTATAATGCAACTGAATATATTTTGTTTTTTAATTAACAATAAAATATAATATCAGACATTAATTTTACTTAGTTTAACTCTAGATTGTCAATACTTATTGTCAGTATTTAGTTTATTATTGCCAAGTAACAGGTGTAGGTTGAAATGACTAATATTGAACAATCTAGGCTTAACAATTTCGATCATAATATAAAATGATTAAGAAAGAATCCAGTAAATACAGCGATGTATTAATAATGTTTTTAACAACGTCTTGGAAGCGTCATTAATACATCATTGTTAACTGAGGGGTTAATTTATTATATTTATTTTCTATAATATTTTTATTAGTTCAAGGCTTATTCTGTTACAATCTGGTTGAACGGATAATACTTTTACTGTTATACGTTGTCCGACACACAAAATCTGACTTTTTAAATACTTAACGTGTATCAATCCATTTGTACCGACTCCCACATCTACAAATACACCAAAGTGCGTAACATTTCGGACAACACCATTTAATATAGTACCAATATTTAAATCATCGATACTTTGCATATTGTCACAGAATAATGGATGATTCAATATTGATCGTATATCTTCATTCTTTTTCACAGTTAGACCTTTAACTATAATTTCTATTGTAGCTTTGTTGGTATTAAATTGTACAGCTAATTCCGAGTATCTATCTTTCGCGTATAAATTTATTCTCTCGATAAATGTTGAAGTACCAAGATCATTCAAATCGCATTGGCAATGTTTCAGAAGTTTATTTGCTACTGCGTACGATTCTGGATGAATCCACGTTTGATCTAACAGATTAAAACTGTCTTGCGAATTCTTCGATTTTTTTTCTGTTACTGTTTTTTGATTAATTAATACCGTTTCTGGCAAAATTCTTATAAATCCTGCACACTGCTCAAACGTTTTACTACCAATGCCTTTTACATTTAACAACTGTGCTCTATTTTTGAATGCACCATGTTTAATTCTCCGCTCTATGATATTCGCTGCTTTAGAATTTGTAAGACCAGCCACTCTTTGCAGAAGACATTTTGAAGCTGTATTAATATCCACTCCAACAAAACTCACCACTTCAGTGATAACCTGTAATCAAAAACACTTTAATTGTAGAATTTTTATTGGATTAGAAAATTAATTAATTTATAGTTTTTATATGCATTATTAATTATTAATTATATGCATTATATACGTTATATTTATTTATATGCATGATTATTAATACCCATTAAACATAAAACTTTCAGGCGACGTTACATTCGAGAAGAATATATCTGATATAAAACGTTTCATAATGAATGTTAATGCAATGTCGCATAAAAGTTTTGGTAAAACGTTTTATTTCTAACGTCAACGGAACGTCGCGAGAACATTACATTTCGATATTTAAAAAGACTATTTGTAATGTTTCATTCATATTAAACATGTTTGGAGCCCATTTCATTTGTAACGTGTCATTAGTAATATTTCAAAATGTTAGCTGAACGTTATATACGAAACGTTTAGAAGACATTAATTATATAACGTTATTTATACTTGTCATGTAAAACTTTCATTTTGGAGCATTGAGAAACGTTTTAATAACGTTACATATCTGATATTACTGAAACGGTCATTGCATAACGTCGTACAAGTGTTACATATACAGGGTATCTCAGAACAATCTATGAAGCTCTCGTGAGACGGTAGAGCGGTTCAAAATAAATATGAAAGTCCTATACCATTTTACGATATTCTTAATAATAACCGAGAAATTAATTACGAAAGATTAAGGAAAAGTGTGTGCTGAATGGTAGAAGACCGCTTGAGTTACAGTACAGCCCAGTAATAAAGCGCGCGGATGTCGCGTATGGCAATTGGAAGACAATGCACTACCCTACTGAAAAATTTCTGTTGAGATAACATTCTGTTGAGAATTCCTAATTCAATTCTCAGTTGAATTCTCAATTGAATTCTTAAATGCCATTTCTGCAAAAATTTGCATGTAAGATCTCAATTGAGATATTTGTATCTGATGGAAATAATTTATTGAAAATATAATGAATTTTTGCTGAAAAACTTTTGAAAAGCATTCACAATTTTAACCCAATTTCATTAAAATTTCATTATAATTTCATTAATATTTCGATAATACCATTAATAGTATTTCATTAAAATTCAGTGAAAAATCATTATTAATTAGATCATTATTAATTAAAATAGATTGAGAAAAGTATAATGAAGTATTATTTTGTCTAAATAATTAAAAAAAAACTGTAATTTTATATTTTGTGTCGTTTATTCGTATCATTTATTCGTAAGATTCGTGTGGGTTCGATCCCGTGTCATACGGTCAACCATCTTTAGATGACTATGTGCTGTTCAACTATGCCTAACCTCAACGATCGTACTGGAACTAGTAATGCCAATGCGCTATAACGATATCATGGTAGATTATATTTACAATATACTCTCACAACGTTAAAAAATGTAATGATATATTTGTCGGTAAATGTTTCAAAGGACGTAACAACACAATGCGATTAATATTGATACAATGTTATATAACTCATCAAACTTTAACATACAACGTGCTCGCAAAAGAGAGAGAAAGAAGGAATATTCTCTCACTTTTGCGAGCACGTTGTATGTTAAAGTTTGATGAGTTATATAACATTGTATCAATATTAATCGCATTGTGATTGTTGTTACGTCCTTTGAAACATTTACCGACAAATATGTCATTATATTTTTAAACGCTATAAGAATATATTGTAAATACAATTCACCACGACATCATTACAGCGCATTGCCATCACCAGTTCCCGTTGAGGTTAGACATTGAACAGAACATAGTTATCTAAAGATGGGTGACCGTGTGACACGGGATCGAACCCACGCGAATCTTACGAATAAATAAAACAATACAAAATATAAAATTTACAGTTTTTTTTTTATTATTTAGACAAAATAATACTTCATTATACTTTTCTCAATCTATTTTAATTAATAATGATTTTTCACTAAATTTTTCTACATTTTTAATGAAATATTATTGAAATATTAATAAAATTATAATGAAATTTTAATGAAATTGTGTCAAAATTGTGAATGCTTTTTAAAAGCATTTGAGCAAAAGTTCATTTTATTTTCAATAAATTATTTCCATCAAATACAAATATCTCAATTGGGATCATACATGCGAATTTTTGCGGAAATCGCATTTGAGAATTCAATTAAGAATTCAACTGAGTATTGAATTGGGAATTCTATTGTTACCTCAACAGAAATTTTTCAGTAGGGTACTACTTATACTTATGCCGCTGTGCTCCTACATGTCGCCACAGCGCGGTGCGGCAAGGCGTAGGAGCGCAGCGATATAAGTATAGCCAGTAGTGCATTGTCTTCCAATCGCCACGCGCGACATCCGCGCGTTTTATTACTGGGCTGCGCTGTGACTCGAGTGGTCCGTCCTCTACCATTCAGCACACACTTTTTCTTAATCTTTCGTAATTAATTTCTAAGTTATTATTAAGAATATCGCAAAACGGTATAGAACTTTTACATTTATTTAACCCACTCTACGTTCTCACGAGAGCTTCGTAAATTGTTCTGAGACACACTATATAACGTTTCACGCTAACAATTGAAAGGTATCTAGCCCAGACAGCACAAAATATTTATGATAAAGATATTTGTAAAATTATTTTTTAAAAATATTATATAAATATTTTATAAATATTTTAGGTACACACATAAAGGAAAAAAGGTACATAAAGGTACCTTTCAAGCAATCAAAATCTTTATTCAAAATATTATTAAAATGTAGATTAAATATTTTACACAATATCTATAATAAAGAAAAATAAATATTTGTAGTAATATTTTGTAAATATTTCTATTTACAAATATTATACATGAAAGAAATAATTGTAATTATTCATAACTATTAAGTTAATGGAAAAATAAGAAAATCGAAATGTAAATTGCTAATGTACATTGAAAGAATTTTTTAAATTAAAGAAATATATTTTGTTAAATATATGGGAGGGTCCCGATTGCCTACAAATTAATTGCCTATAGTATCGATTGTTGACGTCAAACTTATCTACATTTCATTTGCACACAAAAATTATTGCCTACAGAACAATTACCTACAACTTGTATTACGCACAAATAAAAAATTAAAAGCCAAACGCTCGTTTGCACACACGACATTTGCGCACGAATCACATTGCACACATAATATTATTGCCTACAGTATGATTGCCTACATGCTCTATTGCGCACAAATAAAAATTAAGATACGAATGCACGTTTGCGCACAAAAATTATTGCCTACAGTAAGATTTCTTACAAGTTCTATTGTGCACAAATGAAAAATTAAGAGACGGACGTACGTTTGCACACACCAAACTATTGCTCACAAGCCACATTGCGCACATAATATTATTGCCTACAGTACGTTTGCCAACAAGTTCTATCGCGCACAAATAAAAATTAAGAGGCGAACGTACGTTTGTATACAAAAATTATTGCCATTAGTACGATTACCTAGCTCTATTACGCACAAGTAAAAAATTAAAAGCCGAACGCTCGTTTATATTTTAGTACATATATATCATTATATATTTTTTAGTACATATATATCATTTCAATCGTCGCTCTCTATTGCGAAGCGAGATATTAATATTTAAAATGATACATTGATAGGGTTAGAAAATCTGTCACATGGACATATGCTAAAACACCGTGTGATATTAAAAAGTCTATTAATTTGTTACAATCGTTGATTAAAAAATTGGTAATTATCCCATTATACCATCTATCTCTAGCTATGTAACTGGGAGGTTTCGCCCCCCAGACCCCCCGTATCACGGTGGGGTGAGAGCTACAGTCTTTTGTGGGAAATTCACTCTTTAGCTTAAGCACAAAAGACTATAGCCCCCACCCTCCATGATACGGGGGCTCTGGGGGGCGAAGCCCCCCAGTCACATAGCCAGAGATAGATGGTATGACAGATTTTCTAACCTAACGCGCCCTTAACTTTGTCTATTAATATCTCGCTTCGTAGTAGAGAGCGACGATTTTGTCAGAGGAAAAAGTTGTTTGGCATGTAAAAACAGGTCGATTGAGCCTATTTTCATCGAAACCGGAGGTGTTGCGGCTAAACTAAATAATTACCATATTATGTGTGCAAACGAGCGTTCGGCTTTTAATTTTTTATTTGTGCGTAATAGAGCTTGTAGGCAATCGTACTGTAAGCAATTATTTTTGTGTGCAAACGTACGTTTATCTTTTAATTTTTATTTGTGCACAATAGAGTTTGTTGGTAAACGTACTGTAGGCAATAATATTATGTGTGCAATGTGGCTTGTGCGCAATAGTTTGGTGTGTGCAAACGTACGTCGGTCTCTTAATTTTTTATTTGTGCACAATAGAACTTATAAGCAATCTTACTGTAGGTAATAATTTTTGTGCGCAAACGTGCATTCGTCTCTTAATTTTTATTTGTGCACAATAGAGTTTGTTGGTAAACGTACTGTAGGCAATAATATTATGTGTGCAATGTGGCTTGTGCGCAATAGTTTGGTGTGTGCAAACGTACGTCGGTCTCTTAATTTTTTATTTGTGCACAATAGAACTTATAAGCAATCTTACTGTAGGTAATAATTTTTGTGCGCAAACGTGCATTCGTCTCTTAATTTTTATTTGTGCACAATAGAGTTTGTTGGTAAACGTACTGTAGGCAATAATATTATGTGTGCAATGTGGCTTGTGCGCAATAGTTTGGTGTGTGCAAACGTACGTCGGTCTCTTAATTTTTTATTTGTGCACAATAGAACTTATAAGCAATCTTACTGTAGGTAATAATTTTTGTGCGCAAACGTGCATTCGTCTCTTAATTTTTATTTGTGCGCAATAGAGCATGGCAATAATATTATGTGTGCAATGTGATTTGTGCGCAAATGTCGTGTGCAAACGAGCGTTCAGCTTTTAATTTTTTATTTGTGCGTAATACAACTTGTAGGTAATTGTTCTGTAGGCAATAATTTTTGTGTACAAATGAAATATGGATAAGTTGAATGTCAGCAATCGATGCTGTAGGCAATTAATTTGTAGGCAAACGGGATCCTCCCAAATATATAACTTAAAAAAATATTTGCTAGATTTTAGAAAACATGTAACAAATATAAAGTAATATTTTTTATTTATAGATAAGCTGTAAAATTATGAAATTCTAGATAAAAAATGATTTCTTTGATTTTTTAAAAATATATATAAGAATAAGCAGATAATTTCTTTACAAGAAGAAAATTATTTTTTTAAAGTGTAAAAACTAAATATGTGTTTAAATAAATATTTGCTTGTTTTAAAAGTAAATGAAATACAAGTAAATTTAAAAGTAATGAAATATAAATAAATTAAACCGAAATAATAGAAAGCTCCTCGAATAGATTAATTAACAGTAAGATTTGAAACGGCACATAAGGAGCAAGCACGGATGTCTTAGTGCTATTAAATACTAATATTATTTTTTAATATTAATATGATTGTGGAAGGATAAAATTGTCCAGTATGTTAAACGCACGTATCGAAATTTTTTTCTTCGATTATCGTACGCGGAGAATCAACCTTCCTTACTTAGACCGATCCTTGAGTCCCAATTTTTATATATATATTTTTTTATTAAAATCCCAAACCCCATTAAACCGATGACTCAAATAGATTCATTATATATGTTGCGAAAAAACTGCCTCCATCAGGACTCGAACCTGGAACCTCCCCACTTTCCGGGCGGGACGCCTTTCCATTCGGCCACCGAGGCTTCGACAGTAATCTCGCAACATAATGTTTATAAATTCTCTAAGATGTGAGTTGAGAGAGAAAGAACGAAAGAGTCGATCTCGTAAGAGATGTTATCATACGAGAGAGAGATAGCATATTCTTCCTGCCAATGCTTAAGATAAACCGAAATAATAGAAAGCTCCACGAATAGATTAACTAACAATGAGATTTGAAACGGCACATAATAACATCTATATCGTCGTATAATAACATCTCTTACGAGATCGACCTCTTTATCGACAATTTCATCCTCCCACAATCATATTGTTACGTTTGTGACACTGGATGCTTCGTCTCCGCCGAGCGGCAGTGGAATGAATTTTGTTTGATAGCTAATGTCCTATGGTTACGAGGAAAACAGTTGTTGTGTGTGAATTGGTTACGTCAGAAAGTCTCGGTGACGATTGATATGTCATACCGGAATATTTCTGAATCGTTGTGTTGACTATTAAAGTTTTACGTTCTTCTTAAATACGTGTTCCTTTTATTTTCCAGTAAGTACGCACATTTAGAAAACTAGTGCGTGAGTGTAACAATTTGGGGGCTCAGCCGGGATTTAACGACGTGTGTGAATTTTCTTGTGAAATCTGTGAAAAAAAAAAGTGAAAGAATATGAGTAGTGAGTCGGGTGAATCGGGAGCTCCTTCGAGGAAGCGGTTTAGGCAATTGACACCGGCCCCAGTGGCAGCGGTGACATAAGAGACATTGAAGAAAATGTTGGAGAAAGCGATGTCGGAGCTGCGAGAAATTCATGAGGAGGTTCGCTTGAATTTGAATAGCAAGTCGATTAGATAAAAGGCTCGTTATGACAGGAAAACAAGGGAAGTGCATTTTGAAGACGGTAGTAAAGTATGGGTTTATAATCCACGTAGAAAGTTAGGTAAAGCTCCTAAATTGCAGTGTCATTGGGAGGGATTCTTAATAACCTTATGAGGTTATTAAGAAATTAAGTGATGTTGTTTATTGCATTCGTAAATCGGTCAGACATCGGAATAAGATAGTTCATGCAGATAGATTAGCTTCCTTTTGTGAAAGACGGAATTAATTAAGAAAATATCGAAAATCTATATTTTTTTGTTTGAAAGAAACAGAAATTTTGCGTTCTACATTTTATTGTTTTATTGACTCGTCTTCAAAGGAATGGTACTTTAGAAGTTGAAATGGAAAAGTAAAGAAAAGAAGACCATCTTCTCCGTGGTTTTTCCACGGGGCTGATGTTTAATCAGGGTGAATACCAAGGTGGGGACTTGGGTTGTTCTCTATTGAGAGCGTTGGGTCCACAAAAAATTTCCCCCCCTTGTCCGAAGACCAGAGGAGGGACGTTGTGACATAGGAAGACTCAACATTAAGTCAAATTGATGATATCTTTTCCTGGAAGCAGCCCCGATGTTTTAGAATCAATTCTTCTTTTGAAAAAAGAAATCATGAAGTCTGGTAACCTGCAGCAGCAGCTCAGGGTAGGACAAGAAACATGAAATTCTTGAGAAAGAAGATGGAAGATTCCATGAATAATTGTCGGAACGACAATTTTGAAAAAGGAGGGACAGTATTACGTTCGTGACACTGGATGCTTCGTCTCCGCTGAGCGGCAGTGGAATGAATTTTGTTTGACAGCTAATGTCCTATGGTTACGAGAAAAACAGTTGTTGTTGTGTGTAAATTGGTTACGTCAGAGAGTCTCGGTGACGATTGATATGTCATATCGGAATATTTCTGAATCGTTGTGTTGACTATTAAAGTTTTACGTTCTTCTTAAATACGTGTTCCTTTTATTTTCCAGTGAGTGCGCACATTTAGAAAACTAGTGCGTGAGTGTAACAATATTAATATTAAAAAGTAATATTAGTATTTAATAGCACTAGGCATCCGTGCTTGCTCCTTATGTGCCGTTTCAAATCTCACTATAAGTAAATTATTTTATAAATTTTTAAATAAATTATTTTCTAATATTATATAAAAGCATATATTATATAAAAGCATATATTATATAAAAGCATATATTATATAAAAGCATATATTATATAAAAGCATATATTATATAAAAGCATATATTATATAAAAGCATATATTATATAAAAGCATATATTATATAAAAGCATATATTATATAAAAGCATATATTATATAAAAGCATATATTATATAAAAGCATATATTATATAAAAGCATATATTATATAAAAGCATATATTATATAAAAGCATATATTATATAAAAGCATATATTATATAAAAGCATATATTATATAAAAGCATATATTATATAAAAGCATATATTATATAAAAGCATATATTATATAAAAGCATATATTATATAAAAGCATATATTATATAAAAGCATATATTATATAAAAGCATATATTATATAAAAGCATATATTATATAAAAGCATATATTATATAAAAGCATATATTATATAAAAGCATATATTATATAAAAGCATATATTATATAAAAGCATATATTATATAAAAGCATATATTATATAAAAGCATATATTATATAAAAGCATATATTATATAAAAGCATATATTATATAAAAGCATATATTATATAAAAGCATCTTTTTTGTGTTTCAAATTAAAGTTTCTTTTATTATCAGAAAATAATTTATTTAAATTTGCAAAGTGATTTATTTGAATTTTACTTACTTTTAAAACAAGTAAATATTTTTTAAATATACTTTTTACATGCTTTTTAAACATAGTTTTTACATTTAAAAGAATCTATTCTCTTCTATTAAATAAATAATTTATTTTCGTACATAAATATACCATATGTATACAATATAAAACGTCTCTCAATAAAACTGACAGTGGCGCAGTAGATGGCGAAGGTGAACGACTCAAGAAACAGAAGTCTCAGGTTCGAATCCCAGCATGGTAAGCAAATTTTCGAAGTACAATTTAAATTGAATTAAGTAGCGCGTGAAACAATAAAGTGGAAAATTAAAAGAAATTATAGATAAAATGATATTATTTATAAATATTTTGTGCTGTTTGGGAATAACCTGATTGTATGTTTAGCAAACATTTCAAAAACGTTACTTGTGGAACGTTGTGCATCAACTTTACAATAACGTTTTACATAAGTTTACCAAATGTGTTACAAACGTTAAAAATTGAACGTTGTGAATGAACTTTTCAGTAACGTTTTATATATATTTTGCAAATGTTTCGCAAACGTTACACGTAAAACGTTGTGTAAACTTTATGTTTTTCAGTATCGTTTTATGTATGTTTATCAAACATTTCACAAATATTGCAAATGGAACGTTCCATATGAACAGTAAATATAAGAACATTTCTAGTTATGGCAACGTTGCATAAACGTCTCTGGAACGACACGGAAAAGGTCGCACAGCTTAAATGTAACGTTATTGCAATGTTGCTGGGACGAAATTTTGCTTACTGGGTATATACATTAATTTTTATATAAATTAATTAATACATTTTTAGTTTTTATATGGACTTGTCTTTAATTAAAATTAGTACAAAATGTTAAGTCCCAGACAACATTATGACGTTTCTAAATCCAAAAGACACCCAGATAGCCAAATCTATGGAAAACAAACCTTGCTAAAGTTTGCTACAAATGTTGCCAACAAATTGGTACTAAATTTTATATAAAACGTGTTAGAACCGATGTTGCAGATTGTCAGAAAAAATACGACAAAACTTGATAACATAATATATAGCCAAATTGATGCAAAAAACCGAGCAAGATGTGTGCGGCAGTTTGATGTTAAATTCATGCTAAAAAGCGAGTTGCAGTTTGACGTGCGACGCAGTTTAACGTCAAATTCACGCCAAATATCGAGTAAAACTTGGTGACAAAACCTAATACCTGAGCAAAGCTTGCGCGACGTCAAATTGATGCCAAATATCGAGCAAAACTTGGTGACAAAACCTGATATCTGAGCAAGGCTTGCGCGACGCAATTTGCCAAATTGGTGTCAAGTATTGACTAAAGCTTGGTGACACAAATTTACGGCAAATTGTCCTTACGGAAAAAAACTATTGAGACTCAATACTATCCAGCAAACACAGAACATAATTGTGATATAACACAGGAATAACATGTAATATAACTGCTGTTATACGTTATTAATATTGAGGTTACTTAATTTCCTTTATAATTGCGACATAACTATGTTATAAAACTGTTATGTTATTATGTTATTTACTGGTTAAGTTACACCAACAATATAACAGCAACATAACTTTAATATAACATGTTATATAAGAAGTCTAATATTTGCATTACATTTCAGTTAAGCAATATTTTTATACACAAATGTGAAATTATATTTTAGGTATTTCTCGTATATAAAACGTGATATTTAATATATGCAAAGATTGTTATCACGATATTGTAAAACTAAAATTCTTATAAAAAAGTTTGGTCATAACTTTATTCTATCAAAATATTGTGAGAGAGAAAGAAGGGATATTCTCTCTCTCTTTTGCAAGTACGTTGTAGGTTAAAATTTGATTACTGATACAATATTGTATGAATATTAATCGCATTGTGATTGTTACATCGTATCAAATATTTAGCAACAAATATGTCATAACATTTTTTAAACGATATAAGAATATATTGTAAAGATCATCTACTAAGTTAGCGTTACAACGCATCGGCATCACCAGTTCCCGTACAATCGTTGGAGTTGAGCATTGAACAACATGATGTAAAAATGGGAGACCGCCTGACACAGAATCGAAACCGCGCGAGTTTCACGAATAAATAACACGACTCACAGCACAAAACATTTCAGTAATGTCTCCAGAATATTACATTTGCAATGTTAAATATTCTGGAGATAATCTCAGAGATATTCTGGAGACATTGCAGGGACATTCTGAAATATTACTAGGTAATTCTGGAAATATTGAAACCCTGTACAAAAAAATTATTTTTATGATATATCTTCAACACACGTCAGTTTATGTTGATTTTAAATGAAATTTAGGTCTTTAATTTATTTCTCATTTTTATATCAGAAAATTTACTCACAAGAGAACTAACAGAACTGTCCCTCATCGATTTTGATGCGCTTTGAATATGTTGTAGAGCATCAAAAAGTATTCGATACGTATTTTTTTTTATCAGCTGAATGTTAAGTTTAGGGATTGAAACAGCCCCTTGAAAAAAAAGGACTTTTTCATTTTTATTAAATATTTCCTAAAATACAAAGTATATGAAAAAATGTTTCTTACAAAAGTTGTACAATATTTAACATTCTTTGCAACGGTATATTTAATTTTTTCAAAAACGTCAAATTTTTTAACCCATCCCTCAACTCGTTATCTTTGCAAAATTTGTAAGTTTTTCTAAGGACAAAAATTGTAGAGTATTTCATACCAAATCGACCCATATATAATATTAGAAGGTGGTCTCGATTAAATTGTTGAAGAACGTCGTGATAATATCATGCTATACGCGTCTCGCCATCCAAGTAGATGGATACTGTAGCTAGATACGTTACTGTAAGTAGGGGAATGTAATGAATTGTAGAAAAATAATACATAGATAGTTGCATATATTTAATGTATAATGTTTACAATTTAAAATGTTATTATAGTATATTAAAATCATATAATTAATGTAATATTAAGAAAAATCGATAGAAGATTTGCATATACAGAAAATAAATGTATTTTACTTATGGCACATATTCGTAGTAAAGGTGGTGCTCATGGAAAAAAGTGTGATGCAAAATGATCGTTTGCACCAAGAACAAGTAATTATAGCAGTTTCGCCACAAACATCGCATTGTACTTTAGGATCTTTTTTGAAACAAAAATCAACCGATGTCCGGCGGTCTAGTCTGTAAATATTCACTTTTAAACCATGCAAATTTAAATAAATTTTGAAACCTGAGTGACAAGAATTGATGGTGTGTTAATGACTGCAATTTCAAGATATTGTTCCTATTATGAAGATCAATTGCATGATCGAGTAACATAACATTATCAGAGAAATATTTGATAAAATTTTTCTACAAGCGGAAGCCACATCTAGTGGTTGTATTTTTCCCGTTGTATCAGCCGGAATTGTTAGAAAATAGATATCTGGTCTACTTTCGGCAATTATGTTGGGACAATGTCCATTCCAAGAATCTAATAGTAATACGGATTTTGGCCCGACGTACAGAAACAAAACTTCTCTCAACTAGGTTTTTACATGATTTGATGTTAATTTACCTGACTTCGAAGCCATTACATAAATAATGATTGCTGCACTCGTGGACCAAACGTTCCTATGAATTCTTTACGATCAAAAGAGGCAACAATAATCTACCATCAGCAGAAATTGTTTGTTTTACATGTTTACATATTTATGTGAACATTTTATACATTCGTCTCCCTATTATCGCAACAAATATAACGTAAATAATGCGTTTATAATTGCAATTTGATTTATTAATTTCTTTTAAATATACTGTATATCTGGTATCAAGAGACAGAACAGAAGAAAACAACGTCAAAAATAAGAAGACATAATATTAATTATAAAGTATGTTTTATTTTTTATACACCAGGTATGTAAAATATGAAACCGGAATTTTTGTATAGAAAATACACGGAATTTTTGTATAGAAAATACACGTTTATTGTATGAAAATGATAAAAAATATTTTATTCGAAATATTGTCCATCGCTAACTATACATTTTTCCCACCTGTCTGATAATTTATGGATGCCACGCCAAAAAAACTGTTGCTCTTTTGAGGTAAACCAGTCATCGAGCCATTTTCGTACATTTTTGTAAGAAGTG
>NW_022639518.1:1335198-1336072 GCF_010583005.1 Odontomachus brunneus | reverse complement strand
CGGAATTTTTGTATAGAAAATACACGTTTATTGTATGAAAATGATAAAAAATATTTTATTCGAAGTATTGCCCATCGCTAGCTATACATTTTTCCCACCTGTCTGACAATTTGTGGATGCCACGCCAAAAAAACTGTTGCTCTTTTGAGGTAAACCAGTCATCGAGCCATTTTCGTACATTTTTGTAAGAAGTGAAGCGCTGCTTAGCAAGTGCGTGTCCCATCAATGATGCAAATAACTAGTAATCGGACGGAACCAAGTTTGGTGAGTAAGCCGCATGCGAAAGTATTTCCCAACTAAACGATTCAATCGTTTCTTTGACCAGTTTTGCTGTGTGTGATGATGCATTATCATGAAGCAAAATCACTTTGTGTTGCCTTTTTTTATATTCTGGTCGTTTTTCACGCAAAGCTTGATTTAAATCGATCATTTGTTGTCGGTAGCGTTCAGTTTATACGGTTTGGCCAAGTTTTAGCAGCTCATAATAGATCACACCCTTCTGATCCCACCAAACACAGAACATTGTTTTCCGTCCACAGCGATTTGGCCTTGCAGTCGATGTCGATGGTTCGCCTGGAGTTACCCATGATCTTTTACTTAGGATTCTCAAAATATATCCACTTTTCATCGCCAGTCATAATTCGATGGAGAAATGATTTTCTATTGTACCTGGCGAGCAGCATTTCCCAAGTGGTTTTTCGGTTCTCCTGCTGCCTTTCATTCAGTTCATGTGGAACCCATTTTCCCATCTTCTGGATCCTTCTCATGGCTTTCAAACGTATGGAAACGGCTTCTCGTGTCACATTTAATTGATCCGCGAGTTGTTGTTGCGTTTGAGTGTCATCCGCATCCAACAATGCTTGCAATTCGTTGT
>NW_022639518.1:1329714-1335188 GCF_010583005.1 Odontomachus brunneus | reverse complement strand
CCAGGTTTTAGCAGCTCATAATAGATCACACCCTTCTGATCCCACCAAACACAGAACATTGTCTTTCGTTCATAGCGATTTGGCCTTGCAATCGCTGTCGATGTTTCGCCTGGAGTTACCCATGATCTTTTACGCTTAGGATTCTCAAAATATATCCACTTTTCATCGCCAGTCACAATTTGATGGAGAAATGACTTTCTTTTGTACCTGGCGAGCAGCATTTCGCAAGTGGTTTTTCGGTTTTCCTGCTGTCTTTCATTCAGTTCATGTGGAACCCATTTTCCCATCTTCTGGATCTTTCCCATGGCTTTCAAACGTATGGAGACGGCTTCTCGTGTCACATTTAATTGATCCGCGAGTTGTTGTTGCGTTTGAGTGTCATCCTCATCCAACAATGCTTGCAATTCGCTGTCTTCAAAGTTTTTCGGTGATCTTCCACGTTCTTCGTTTCTCACGTCAAAATCGCCACTTTTGAATTTTTTAAACCACTCAAAGCACTGTGATTTACTAAGAGTATGCTCACCGTAAGCTTCGACAAGCATTCGATGCGATTCTACAGCAGTTTTCTTCAAATGGTAACAGAAAATCAATGCTGTCCGCAAATCGTAGTTTCCAGGCACAAAATTCGACATGTTCAGTGCTATTACAAACTATGCTGTTGTATGAAACTTGTATTGTTGTGAGTTGAAAATCTTTGTCAAAGATGTCAACGAGGAAATGGCGTCAATGACGCGGTTTGACGGTAACTACATTGACAGCTAGGACCATCTATGGGCAAATTCCGGTTTCATATTTACAGACCTGGTAATCACAGTTTTATATGATCACAGATGGAGACAAACATTTATTTTCAATCTGTTCCAGAATGATGTCATTTAATCCATGGAATGTCATACTGTTACTGTATGTAACATTCTCTGCTTTAGACCGTCCACAAAATCCGATAATTTCGGAGGAAATAGAAGTGAAGGAGAAGGTTGAATACATGCTGGAAGAAATTGGAAATGATAACGAATTTGAAATAGAAATGGAGCAAACACTAGATATTTATGATTCAAATGAGATTTCACATGCAGAAATAGTTGATTTCTTAGATCATGTTGAAGATGAGAATTATCTTCCAGAAGAAGTTATTTGTACTTCTTATTTGTAATTCTGAAGCAGCAATATCAAACGACTACAAAAGGCAAGCTATGGAATACTGGAGAAGCGGTAAAACAAAACTAAGATCATTGGAATCGGTTAAAAACAATTATAAACAAGTAACATCGCTACGAAAATTACGACGATGGGAGAAGTATGTCAATGCAAGTAATACCAGAAAAGAAAAATTGCAAAGAATTGCTGAATATACATTAAGCAATTTCAATGAAGCGCTCCAAAAAGGAATGATAATTCATGATATTAACATCAATGAGCTCCTCGAGCACAACAAGAGATAAATGCGCCAGGATTCATTGCGTCACATATGTGGATACACAGATTCAAAAAACAACATAATACAGTATCTCGTAAAATAACGAAATTTGTCACGAAAAAATATTTGTTATCAAAATCAGATTTGGAAAATAAGTGCGAAACATTTATAAGAAATGTAAAATATTTTATTAATCAATATGGAGTAGAAAATATTTATAATTCAGATCAGAGTGGATTCCAGTTAGAACTTCACGCCTGTCATACTTTAGCAAATAAAGGTGCAAAAACAATAGAATTTGCAGTACAGTCTGTATCAGCAATCATGCATAGTTACACAATACAGCCGACTATTTCTGCTGATGGTAGATTATTGTCGCCTCTTTTGATTGTATTAAAAGAATCCACAGGAACGTTTGGTACACGAGTGCAATCATTATTTAACGCTCCTAACATTTATGTAATGGCTTCAAAATCAGGTAAATTAACATCAAATCATGTAAAAACCTGGTTGAGAGAAGTTTTGTTTCCAAACATCGGGCCACAATCCGTATTACTATTAGATTCTTGGAGTGGACATTATCCCAACATAATTGCCGAAAGTAGACCAGATTCTGCAACAGAAATATATTTTCTAACAATTCTGGCTGATACAACGGGAAAAATACAACCATTAGATGTATATGACTCCCGCTTGTAGAAAAATTTTATCAAATATTTCTCTGATAATGTTATGTTACTCGATCATGCAATTGATCTTCATAATAGGAACAATATCTTGAAATCGCAGTCATTAACATACCATCAATTTTCGTCACTCAGGTTTCAAAATTTATTTAAATTTGCATGGTTTAAAAGTGGATATTTACAGACTAGACCGCCAGAGCTCGAGACATCGGTTGATTTTTGTTTCAAAAAAAATCCTAAAATACAATGCAATGTTTGTGGCGAAACTGCTATAATTACTTGTTCTTGGTGCAAACGATCATTTTGCATCACACTTTTTTCCATGAGCACCACCTTTGCTATGAATATGTGCCATAAGTAAAATACATTTATTTTCTGTGTATGCAAATCTTCTATCGATTTTTCTTAATATTATATTAATTATATGATTTTAATATATTATAATAACATTTTAAATTGTAAACATTATACATTAAATATATGCAACTATCTATGTATTATTTTTCTACAATTCATTACATTCCCCTACTTACAGTAACGTATCTAGCTACAGTATCTATCTACTTGGACGGCAAGACGCGTATAGCATGATATTATCACGACGTTCTCCAACAATTTAATCGAGATCACCTTCTAATATTATATATGGGTCGATTTGGTATGAAATGCTCTACAATTTTTGTCCTTACAAAAACTTACAAATTTTGCAAAAATAACGAGTTGAGGGGTGGGTTAAAAAATTTGACGTTTTTGAAAAAATTAAATATACCGTTGCGAAGAATGTTAAATATTGTACAACTTTTGTAAGAAACATTTTTTCATATACCTTGTATTTTAGGAAATATTCAATAAAAATGAAAAAGTCCTTTTTTTTCAAGAGGCTATTTCAACCTCTAAACTTAACATTCAGCCGATAAAAAAAATACGTATCGAATACTTTTTGATGCTCTACAACATATCCAAAGCGCATCAAAATCGGTGAGGGATAGTTCTGTTAGTACCCTTGTCAGTATTAATCGGATGCGAACTCGAGAACTGCAGATATCTTCAGGTTTCTAATGTATCACCTTAGCTGCTGCGCTACTTCTTCAACTGATACTAAGTGTTTCTTATTGTTTTCATATGCAACTAAAGCAATAATTTTAATTTTTTTATAATATTATTTAGTACAACTGCAAAAATAAACTATTTAATCCAAATATTTAATATAATAAAAGTAAAATCAGAGATATTCTGTCGACACTTGTACCTCTTAGCATGCCATCGATAGATCGTTAAAGGAATTTTGTGATATCATAATCTTTTTTAAAAAATAATATTTCATTCTTGTTTATTGCAATTTAATGTTAAATAATTAGTCGCATTTTCACGGAAATGACAATTGAAAACATTCAATACGGTTAAAATAAATTTATAGCGTTCTAATGAACAGTTTTTCGACGATAAGTCTTACATAGAACACCAATTTGTGAAATTTTTTCCACAAGAAGAATTCTACCGAAATTTCACTATAACCCGTTACCGCGCTCCGTTTTTCAGCGATATGGGGCAGAATTCTGAAAAGTAGTGCTGAGATCTTGATTGCTGAGAAATATTGTAAAAATATTTGCAAGATTTTATATGATGACATTATAGAAATGGTTTAAAGTATTTTTTATGTATCATGTATTTGAAATATTTTGCATACGTTATATATAATAAAAAACGTACGAGTATTCATTAAAAAATTCCATAAGATACACTTTATAGAAAATTATAGAAATCTTATATGTTTATTGAACGAGTAAATTTTTACTAGGATATCCATATAAAATATAGTTTT
Source organism: Odontomachus brunneus (assembly GCF_010583005.1). Taxonomy (NCBI): domain Eukaryota; kingdom Metazoa; phylum Arthropoda; class Insecta; order Hymenoptera; family Formicidae; genus Odontomachus; species Odontomachus brunneus. Next base: position 1,331,263 of record NW_022639518.1, on the reverse strand, counting down.
TCACCAAACAATTCATTAACTTAGATTGATTTTAAAAAAATTTTAAGTAATAATGTATTGTGGTTTGAAATAGAGTTATTTCTATAAAATTTTTTTATAAATATATATATACAAATATTTTGAATAATTTCTATAATGTCTCAAAATTATCTCACATATATAATGAACTGGACATATACACACACGTACACACACAACGCACACGCACATTATAACAATAAATAATTATTACTCATTTTAATTACTTATGTTCATTATTATTATTAGTATACCCTTACAAAAAATACTCAATTGTGAGTGTAAATAGCCAAAAATTAGGGATAAACATCTAAATTTGAGTGTTAATAACTAACTGATTTCTTCAAGTTAAGAAATCTTTGAATGTACATACAATAGAAATTTGTACAACAGTTAATGTTTCAAGTAAAATATTTCTAGAATATTCAATTTGAGATATTCTGATATATTTCCCGCAAGAGATTTCCAGAATATTTCAAAAACTTCGCAAATGATAATGTTTCAAATGGAATATTTCTAGAATATTCTATTTCAGATATTCTGAGATAATTCCAACAACAGATCTCCAGAATATTTCAGAAACATTGCAAATGTAATGTTTCAAATGAAATATTCTTAAAATATCTCATACGAAATATTCTATCTCAAATATCTGTGCAATATCCCAAGAATATCTCAAATGTAATATTTTAAAAATGATATTTGTAATATTCTGGAGACATTGCTGAGATGTTTTGTGCTGTGTGGGGAAATATGAAATGCCAGTTTTTTTATTATTTAGACAAAATAATCATTACAACTTATTTGAACCATACTAATGAATAAATTGTTGGAATTTAACAAAAAAATGTGTTAATTCGCTAATGAATAATATATAACTCTTATATAACTTTTTAGTCACATGTTACTTTCATGTTATATTCACGTTATATAACGTTATATAATTATAACACGTGTGAGTAAGAAATTACAACGAACATCTATACAACCTACTACATACATGTTACATTGCATGTTAAATACATTCCGTTTTATTACAGCAATGTAACTGTTATATATCTGTGTTTGCTGGGTAAGTATTGAAATTGTAATACTTAGTATTCAAGTTGTAATACTAAGTATTCAGAGTTAGTATTGGTCAATACTGAAGTATTGAGTGAGTTAAGTATTGATGAATACTGACAAGGAGATGCCACAACCTGCTAAATCGATTTCTGAACGAATCATAGTACGTTTATTAGCTACAATGTTGAATATCAATATCCTAATGGGATTTGTGCCAATGGGCCTTTGTTTGTGAAAAATTACAGTATAAAGTTTGGGTCGCGGGACTGTATCGTGCATATTGCTAAAGTTGCGACTATCTTTCAGCAAGGCGGCGTGGTTGAGCAGATTGAGGCTCCCGTCGAACATTTTTGAGCCGGCAGCGAGCGTTCGAATCCCGGCGACGAGTTGTCCATGTGCGGCTTTTTTTCTTATCTTAGAGCATATAATTAGTTTTTCGAATATAATACATTTGTTTTGCATGTAT
>NW_022639518.1:1322193-1329704 GCF_010583005.1 Odontomachus brunneus | reverse complement strand
CTTTTACGCTTAGGATTCTCAAAATATATCCACTTTTCATCGCCAGTCACAATTTGATGGAGAAATGACTTTCTTTTGTACCTGGCGAGCAGCATTTCGCAAGTGGTTTTTCGGTTTTCCTGCTGTCTTTCATTCAGTTCATGTGGAACCCATTTTCCCATCTTCTGGATCTTTCCCATGGCTTTCAAACGTATGGAGACGGCTTCTCGTGTCACATTTAATTGATCCGCGAGTTGTTGTTGCGTTTGAGTGTCATCCTCATCCAACAATGCTTGCAATTCGCTGTCTTCAAAGTTTTTCGGTGATCTTCCACGTTCTTCGTTTCTCACGTCAAAATCGCCACTTTTGAATTTTTTAAACCACTCAAAGCACTGTGATTTACTAAGAGTATGCTCACCGTAAGCTTCGACAAGCATTCGATGCGATTCTACAGCAGTTTTCTTCAAATGGTAACAGAAAATCAATGCTGTCCGCAAATCGTAGTTTCCAGGCACAAAATTCGACATGTTCAGTGCTATTACAAACTATGCTGTTGTATGAAACTTGTATTGTTGTGAGTTGAAAATCTTTGTCAAAGATGTCAACGAGGAAATGGCGTCAATGACGCGGTTTGACGGTAACTACATTGACAGCTAGGACCATCTATGGGCAAATTCCGGTTTCATATTTACAGACCTGGTAATCACAGTTTTATATGATCACAGATGGAGACAAACATTTATTTTCAATCTGTTCCAGAATGATGTCATTTAATCCATGGAATGTCATACTGTTACTGTATGTAACATTCTCTGCTTTAGACCGTCCACAAAATCCGATAATTTCGGAGGAAATAGAAGTGAAGGAGAAGGTTGAATACATGCTGGAAGAAATTGGAAATGATAACGAATTTGAAATAGAAATGGAGCAAACACTAGATATTTATGATTCAAATGAGATTTCACATGCAGAAATAGTTGATTTCTTAGATCATGTTGAAGATGAGAATTATCTTCCAGAAGAAGTTATTTGTACTTCTTATTTGTAATTCTGAAGCAGCAATATCAAACGACTACAAAAGGCAAGCTATGGAATACTGGAGAAGCGGTAAAACAAAACTAAGATCATTGGAATCGGTTAAAAACAATTATAAACAAGTAACATCGCTACGAAAATTACGACGATGGGAGAAGTATGTCAATGCAAGTAATACCAGAAAAGAAAAATTGCAAAGAATTGCTGAATATACATTAAGCAATTTCAATGAAGCGCTCCAAAAAGGAATGATAATTCATGATATTAACATCAATGAGCTCCTCGAGCACAACAAGAGATAAATGCGCCAGGATTCATTGCGTCACATATGTGGATACACAGATTCAAAAAACAACATAATACAGTATCTCGTAAAATAACGAAATTTGTCACGAAAAAATATTTGTTATCAAAATCAGATTTGGAAAATAAGTGCGAAACATTTATAAGAAATGTAAAATATTTTATTAATCAATATGGAGTAGAAAATATTTATAATTCAGATCAGAGTGGATTCCAGTTAGAACTTCACGCCTGTCATACTTTAGCAAATAAAGGTGCAAAAACAATAGAATTTGCAGTACAGTCTGTATCAGCAATCATGCATAGTTACACAATACAGCCGACTATTTCTGCTGATGGTAGATTATTGTCGCCTCTTTTGATTGTATTAAAAGAATCCACAGGAACGTTTGGTACACGAGTGCAATCATTATTTAACGCTCCTAACATTTATGTAATGGCTTCAAAATCAGGTAAATTAACATCAAATCATGTAAAAACCTGGTTGAGAGAAGTTTTGTTTCCAAACATCGGGCCACAATCCGTATTACTATTAGATTCTTGGAGTGGACATTATCCCAACATAATTGCCGAAAGTAGACCAGATTCTGCAACAGAAATATATTTTCTAACAATTCTGGCTGATACAACGGGAAAAATACAACCATTAGATGTATATGACTCCCGCTTGTAGAAAAATTTTATCAAATATTTCTCTGATAATGTTATGTTACTCGATCATGCAATTGATCTTCATAATAGGAACAATATCTTGAAATCGCAGTCATTAACATACCATCAATTTTCGTCACTCAGGTTTCAAAATTTATTTAAATTTGCATGGTTTAAAAGTGGATATTTACAGACTAGACCGCCAGAGCTCGAGACATCGGTTGATTTTTGTTTCAAAAAAAATCCTAAAATACAATGCAATGTTTGTGGCGAAACTGCTATAATTACTTGTTCTTGGTGCAAACGATCATTTTGCATCACACTTTTTTCCATGAGCACCACCTTTGCTATGAATATGTGCCATAAGTAAAATACATTTATTTTCTGTGTATGCAAATCTTCTATCGATTTTTCTTAATATTATATTAATTATATGATTTTAATATATTATAATAACATTTTAAATTGTAAACATTATACATTAAATATATGCAACTATCTATGTATTATTTTTCTACAATTCATTACATTCCCCTACTTACAGTAACGTATCTAGCTACAGTATCTATCTACTTGGACGGCAAGACGCGTATAGCATGATATTATCACGACGTTCTCCAACAATTTAATCGAGATCACCTTCTAATATTATATATGGGTCGATTTGGTATGAAATGCTCTACAATTTTTGTCCTTACAAAAACTTACAAATTTTGCAAAAATAACGAGTTGAGGGGTGGGTTAAAAAATTTGACGTTTTTGAAAAAATTAAATATACCGTTGCGAAGAATGTTAAATATTGTACAACTTTTGTAAGAAACATTTTTTCATATACCTTGTATTTTAGGAAATATTCAATAAAAATGAAAAAGTCCTTTTTTTTCAAGAGGCTATTTCAACCTCTAAACTTAACATTCAGCCGATAAAAAAAATACGTATCGAATACTTTTTGATGCTCTACAACATATCCAAAGCGCATCAAAATCGGTGAGGGATAGTTCTGTTAGTACCCTTGTCAGTATTAATCGGATGCGAACTCGAGAACTGCAGATATCTTCAGGTTTCTAATGTATCACCTTAGCTGCTGCGCTACTTCTTCAACTGATACTAAGTGTTTCTTATTGTTTTCATATGCAACTAAAGCAATAATTTTAATTTTTTTATAATATTATTTAGTACAACTGCAAAAATAAACTATTTAATCCAAATATTTAATATAATAAAAGTAAAATCAGAGATATTCTGTCGACACTTGTACCTCTTAGCATGCCATCGATAGATCGTTAAAGGAATTTTGTGATATCATAATCTTTTTTAAAAAATAATATTTCATTCTTGTTTATTGCAATTTAATGTTAAATAATTAGTCGCATTTTCACGGAAATGACAATTGAAAACATTCAATACGGTTAAAATAAATTTATAGCGTTCTAATGAACAGTTTTTCGACGATAAGTCTTACATAGAACACCAATTTGTGAAATTTTTTCCACAAGAAGAATTCTACCGAAATTTCACTATAACCCGTTACCGCGCTCCGTTTTTCAGCGATATGGGGCAGAATTCTGAAAAGTAGTGCTGAGATCTTGATTGCTGAGAAATATTGTAAAAATATTTGCAAGATTTTATATGATGACATTATAGAAATGGTTTAAAGTATTTTTTATGTATCATGTATTTGAAATATTTTGCATACGTTATATATAATAAAAAACGTACGAGTATTCATTAAAAAATTCCATAAGATACACTTTATAGAAAATTATAGAAATCTTATATGTTTATTGAACGAGTAAATTTTTACTAGGATATCCATATAAAATATAGTTTTTCACCAAACAATTCATTAACTTAGATTGATTTTAAAAAAATTTTAAGTAATAATGTATTGTGGTTTGAAATAGAGTTATTTCTATAAAATTTTTTTATAAATATATATATACAAATATTTTGAATAATTTCTATAATGTCTCAAAATTATCTCACATATATAATGAACTGGACATATACACACACGTACACACACAACGCACACGCACATTATAACAATAAATAATTATTACTCATTTTAATTACTTATGTTCATTATTATTATTAGTATACCCTTACAAAAAATACTCAATTGTGAGTGTAAATAGCCAAAAATTAGGGATAAACATCTAAATTTGAGTGTTAATAACTAACTGATTTCTTCAAGTTAAGAAATCTTTGAATGTACATACAATAGAAATTTGTACAACAGTTAATGTTTCAAGTAAAATATTTCTAGAATATTCAATTTGAGATATTCTGATATATTTCCCGCAAGAGATTTCCAGAATATTTCAAAAACTTCGCAAATGATAATGTTTCAAATGGAATATTTCTAGAATATTCAATTTGAGATATTCTGATATATTTCCCGCAAGAGATTTCCAGAATATTTCAAAAACTTCGCAAATGATAATGTTTCAAATGGAATATTTCTAGAATATTCAATTTGAGATATTCTGATATATTTCCCGCAAGAGATTTCCAGAATATTTCAAAAACTTCGCAAATGATAATGTTTCAAATGGAATATTTCTAGAATATTCAATTTGAGATATTCTGATATATTTCCCGCAAGAGATTTCCAGAATATTTCAAAAACTTCGCAAATGATAATGTTTCAAATGGAATATTTCTAGAATATTCTATTTCAGATATTCTGAGATAATTCCAACAACAGATCTCCAGAATATTTCAGAAACATTGCAAATGTAATGTTTCAAATGAAATATTCTTAAAATATCTCATACGAAATATTCTATCTCAAATATCTGTGCAATATCCCAAGAATATCTCAAATGTAATATTTTAAAAATGATATTTGTAATATTCTGGAGACATTGCTGAGATGTTTTGTGCTGTGTGGGGAAATATGAAATGCCAGTTTTTTTATTATTTAGACAAAATAATCATTACAACTTATTTGAACCATACTAATGAATAAATTGTTGGAATTTAACAAAAAAATGTGTTAATTCGCTAATGAATAATATATAACTCTTATATAACTTTTTAGTCACATGTTACTTTCATGTTATATTCACGTTATATAACGTTATATAATTATAACACGTGTGAGTAAGAAATTACAACGAACATCTATACAACCTACTACATACATGTTACATTGCATGTTAAATACATTCCGTTTTATTACAGCAATGTAACTGTTATATATCTGTGTTTGCTGGGTAAGTATTGAAATTGTAATACTTAGTATTCAAGTTGTAATACTAAGTATTCAGAGTTAGTATTGGTCAATACTGAAGTATTGAGTGAGTTAAGTATTGATGAATACTGACAAGGAGATGCCACAACCTGCTAAATCGATTTCTGAACGAATCATAGTACGTTTATTAGCTACAATGTTGAATATCAATATCCTAATGGGATTTGTGCCAATGGGCCTTTGTTTGTGAAAAATTACAGTATAAAGTTTGGGTCGCGGGACTGTATCGTGCATATTGCTAAAGTTGCGACTATCTTTCAGCAAGGCGGCGTGGTTGAGCAGATTGAGGCTCCCGTCGAACATTTTTGAGCCGGCAGCGAGCGTTCGAATCCCGGCGACGAGTTGTCCATGTGCGGCTTTTTTTCTTATCTTAGAGCATATAATTAGTTTTTCGAATATAATACATTTGTTTTGCATGTATTTCATTTTTATGCTATTAATCAGGGATAATTAGATGAGAAACAACAATAAACCATATACAAATGCAAAATATAAGTCAACATATAATTTGCAAATAATATTGCTGAAATGTACAGTAATCTACCTGCCGTGCAATGTTTTTTATAGGTAGGTTAAAAGTATGATAACGAGAATGTACAACTATTCTGATTTATTTACAAGCGATAAAAGTATACATTTGAACATTCAAGGTAATGCAATGCACATACAATCACTTTCTCATTATTTATTATTAGCACCAATAATATTTTCAAATGTACTAAAAATATATTTCATTGTAGACAATGTGAATTATGTGTCTATATTCGTGTTTGCGTTAAAAAATTTGATATTTCCCTAATTACCCCTGGTTAATAGCATAAAAACGAAAGACATATGCAAAACAAATGTATAATATTAAAAAAATATTAATTACATGCCATAAGATAAGAAAAAAAATATCGCACACAGACAACTCGTTGCCGGGATTCGAACGCTCGCTGCCGGCTCAAAAATGTTCGGGAGTCTCAGTCTGCTCAGTTACGCCACCTTCCTGAAAAATAGCCGCAACTTTAGCCATATGTGGGATATAGTCCCGTGATCCAAACTTTATACTGTAATTTCTCACAAACAAAAGCCAATTCAATTATTGGCACAAACCTCATTAGGATATTGATGCTCAACATCACAGCTAGCGAACGTGCTATCACTCGTTCAGAAATCGATTTAGCAGGTTGTGGCATCTTCTTGTGAGTATTGAGAGTTAGTATTAGTCAAAACTGAAGTATTGAGTGAGTTAAGTATTGATGAATACTGAATATTGAGAGTTAGAATTGATCAATACTTAAATATTGATGTAGTTAAGTATTGATAAAGACTGAAATGATTGCGAATTAGTATTGGTTAATACTTAAATATTCATTATATCAAACAATATTTATAAAACATTTAAAAACATTTAAAAAAACATATTGGAAACGTTAAAAATAATGGGGTAAGTTCTCTTTTTCATTAAAAAAATGTTTTTTAACGTTTGAAAAAATGTTTTGTTTCTTTAACATTTAATAAACATTTATTTTAATATTTAAAAAATATTCTAAGTGTCAATATTTAACATTAAAAAAATATTAAAATATTAAAATCCTAATATTAAAATAAACGTTTATTAAATATTAGAAAACAAAACATTTTTTTAAACATTACAAAATATTGAAAAACGTTCTATTAATTAAAAAAAGAGAATTTATTTAAATGTTTCTTTAAATGTTCTTTTAAATTGTAATGTTTTGTAATGTCAACACTTAGGTAAACATATTTTATAAAAATATTTTATGCATATATTTCTGACTTCTTTTTTATTATATGAAATATTTGGACTAAATAGTTTATTTTTGTGGTTATACTAAATAATATTATAAGAAAATTATAATTACTGCTTCGGCTACATATGGGGGTAATAAAAAACGCTTAGTATCAGTTGAAGAAATAGCGCAGTAGCCAAGATGATAGACTAGAAACCTGCAGCTATCTGAGGTCTCGAGTTCGCGTCCGACTAGTACTGACAAGGAGATGACGCCAATTAGGAAATCGCTTTTCCAACGAGTCATAGTGCGTTCGATAGCTTACATGTAGCTAATAAAAACCCTAAAGGCGTTTGTGCCAATGGGCCTTCGTTTAGGAGAAATTACAAAACAAAGTTAGGGTCACGCAACTATGTCCCATGTAAAGAAGAACATTAGAATCTTTTTCGAGTAAGCGGCGTAGCTGAGCCGACTAAGGCTCCCGTCCATACATTTTTGCGCCGGCGGCGTGCGTTCGAGTCCCGCCGACGACTGCTTCGCTTTTT
>NW_022639518.1:1321110-1321394 GCF_010583005.1 Odontomachus brunneus | reverse complement strand
ACAAACGCCTTTAGGGTTTTTATTAGCTACATGTAAGCTATCGAACGCACTATGACTCGTTGGAAAAGCGATTTCCTAATTGGCGTCATCTCCTTGTGAGTAAATTTTCAGGTGTGAAAATAGCGAGAAATCAAATAAAAGAGCTATATTTTTATTTAAAATCAATATTAATATGCTATGAGGGATAGTATATTTTAACAATATTCCACGTATATACTTTTAGTACTCATCAATACTAAGTATTCCCCAAAAAAGTATTGGCCAATTTAGTATTAATCAACACT
>NW_022639518.1:1310474-1321100 GCF_010583005.1 Odontomachus brunneus | reverse complement strand
AATACAGCTTTTAGTACTCAAGTATTTCAATATTTAATGTTACATATCCTAGGTTATGATTGATTTCAATACTTAAATATTTATATGTAATACTTCGTCCAGTATTAAAATACTTACGCAGAACATTATCAATATTTAAATACTAATATATAATACTTTGCTAAGTGATGAAATACTTACGCAAAGTACTGTTAAGATTAAAAGTATTAACCCAGACAGCATACAATATTAGTAAGTTATTAGACAAATATTTATAAATATTTATTTTGAATTACTTTTTTAAAATATTATATATATATATATATATATATATATATATATATATATATATATATATGTCAATCGTGTCATACTTTGACGCCGATTTTTCGTAAGCATTGGCTATTTCGACGACTTCTGGCTGTTTTGACGACCGTCGTGAGAATTTTAACGGTCAATCGTATACTTTGATGACTGTCGTTAAATTAACTCTAACGGTGAAAAGAATATTTTGATGACACTGTATAGATTGACGACACTATGCAATATAATGACGATTTTGACGATAATATACAAATATTGTAAAGAGTGATGGCAAAAGATCTGTTTTTCTCTCATTTTTGGAATTTCAAACTTTTTTTATGCCAAATAATACGATATGATAGGATATTAATCCCAGAGAAATTATAAGATGAACATAGACACGGTTCCGGAAAAGGGGAGAAGGTGATAGTTTCTCATAATCCATGAAAGTAAGAAAGTTGTATCTCTGGAACCGTGCCTATGCTTATCTTGAAATTTTACTGGGATTAATATTTCATCTAATAGTACTATTTGCCATGAAAAAAGTTTGAAATCCGTGGTCCAACAAATGGGCAAAATTTGCCATCACTCTTTACCCTGTACGAAAACATATTTATTTCATATAATTTTAGCCAAAAATAAAATATGCTGAGTTCACAACTTTGCTCTAGATAAAATTTAGAGAATTTATGGAAGTGTTCAAGACTGTAAAAGGAATAACAATGTGAAAAATGGTACTATGTAAAGTCAGAAAATCCAGCATCATATTATATAACTATTAATTATTTATAAGTAACAAATCGAGTAAAAATCGAAAAGCTATAAATATATATGTAAAAATTTATAGTTTTGGAATTTGTACACAAACTTAATATAAATGCAACACAATTATTTTATTTATTAACGTTCTATTATTTATTAGTCTCGACTAAATATATACAATTCAATATTATATATAATGTAGGTTAGTACTTCTATTTTTTGCGTATTATATTATAATATAATACAATATAATCTTTTCACCGTTAGAGTTAATTTAATGATAAACATCAAAGTATACGATTGAACGTTAAAACTTTCACGACAGTCGTCAAAACAGTCAGAAGTCGTTGAAATAGCCAATGCTTACGAAAAATCGGCGTCAAAGTATACGATTGACATATATATATACCCAAGAAAATTACTTTGAGGACAAAATTTAGTATAAAGTGATTACTTTAGGGACAAGTGATTACTTTGGATACCGACCTCATTATTTTATATATAAAACAATTATTTTGAGGAACTGTCCCCAAGGTAATCATATATACAAAAGTATTACTTTGGGAACCTAGAAATCTTTGAACAAAAAATAAGCATTTATAGGTCTAAGTGACAACACTCAGTGATTAGACGACATGTTTGCTATTCGTGTAAACATTGTGGTACATATTATTATTCTTACTAACTTATATAGACGGATTTATGAGAGTAACAATCGCCACTGTTAATATTTACATTTAAAGAAGCTATGATTATGTTATTTTTAAGGTTACAAATAAAGCTTTGTTTACAATATTACTTGGAGCTATAAATTCAAAGAAATTAACTAATCATAGCTAATTATTCTCCTTACATTCGAATGTGATCGAAACTTATTTAAGATTTTTTAGGACTTAAAGCATTTATTATAGACGGGTACTATCAGGTACATTCCACGTTGCCTGACTTTATGATCTACAGGCACTTATAAATTAATTTTAGATACTTGTGCCAATAATATAATGCAAACATATAACATTTACGTGTTTATATATTTATCACCAATGTTACACCTATAAATGATTTAATATCGATCTTTGAGTTTCGATTCAATTCAAATGTTACGCTTGATATGGCGGTAAGTTGTAAGCCTTGGAACAGAAAATTTTCGATCTTACTAAATATATTAATTTTCATAATCGGCGTGTTAGGAAAACTCACAGTACTTTATGATACTGATCTTAGTTGCAAACGAACGTTTTTCAATGACTTCGGTATATTAATCTGTTCCAGAGAAATAAGACATAAATGATAACAGCGCGAAAGCGAACATCGACACAAATATAAAAATTTGCCATATAACATGGCACAAATATAAAAAGCCTCGATGATCTTAACGAAGCTATGTTACGTACTTTCATCACTATAACTCCCCAATCCCAACAGAACGGATTCTACAGAAGATAACGATTTTTGAATGCACCTTCGTTACTTCAGGAGCAGAAGCACGTGAACTTTGCATCATGTCGATTTTTCGCGTTCTACCGCTACTATATATTATGGTTTACTTTTCTTCACCGCCTCACTTGACGGAAATGTATTAACCGTATCATTATTTTGGAAGAATTAAAGAAAGACGCTATAGCCGCAGGTTATCGGAATTTGCCGGCAGGAATACATGAGATGGTACGGCCAGATAATAAAGGCTCCGTCGCGACGCTTACGATTCGTGTCCGCCTTACCGCCGAAAAACTATCCAGCGCAATTAATCGCCGAAATCTCAGCAACGGCTACAGATGCCGACTTTATTCATGAAGCATTATATTTGTATTCCCTTCTAATAGAAATAATGAATTAGAAAGATACATGTAACACGCTCTCATTAAATGAAGCACGGAAGTCCGAGTACGTTTCGGCATTCTGATTCTTCTCAGCAACGGAGTTTCTGATTATTTTCTATGCAACCGCTAAAGAAATCGACATTATTTAAAAAGATTTATGATCTTCAGAATGAAAACACCTCATGCTGAAAATAGAGGATTATAACGATACGTTAATACAGCTACGATATCTAAGGCGCGGAAGCGCGTGAACTTTGAGTCATATCGAGTTTTCGCGTTCGTACCGCTAATATATAGTATGGTTTACTTCTCTCCAACGCCACAATTGCCGGAAATGTATTAATCATATACTTATATTGGAAGAATTGACAAAAGACGATGTATTACAGCCTCATGGAATTTGCCGGCAATAATGCGTAAGATGGTACCGCGAGGTAACAAAGGCACCGACGCTCACGCGTCATGTGTGACTCGGCGCTGAAAATTCTCTCACTCAAATACTCCCCGAAATTTCGGTAACGGCTACAGATGTCGGCATTATTCCTTAAGCATTAACTTATCCGAACTTTTTTCTGTTCGAAATAATGTTATTTACTGCTACGAATAATAAACTTTCGTTAATTATGGCACAGAAGTGATTACGTTTCCGCATTCTGATTATTCGCGTGCGTGGCAAGGGAGTTTGTGACTCTTTCCTCTACAATCGTTACAGATATCATCACCTTTCGAAAAGCGATACGATTTGCAGATTCCCTTCTGTTGAACTTAATTGTTAATAATGATGCGGTAATACAGCTTCGTTACCTAAAGCGTTGAAGCACGTTGCGGCATGACAATTATTCTGTGTCGCCCGGTTTGAATTTATCTGTTATTTCTTTAGCAAGGAGTAAAAGTATATAAGAATCACACAAAACGTTATCTCATCTGCATTCTATCCTTTCAGACTTACTAGTTTATAATGATACCATTAAAAAACCTTCGTTAACAAAGGCGTGGAAGCTTGTCAACTGTGCGCAGGGACGATTTTTTTTTATTTCGTACCGCTCCTACATATTATTTTTAATTTCTCTTCAAAGCGTCACTTAACATAGGTGTGCTAATCATATCATTGGAAGAATTGACAAAAAACGATGTACTACACGCTGTAGCTCTCGGAGTTTGCCGGCAATAATACGTGAGATGGTATCGCGAAATAACAAAGGCACCGACGCGTGAGCGTCGTGTGCGAATTGGCGCTGAAAAATTCTCCTGCGCAAATAATCGCCGAACTGATATCATCACCTTTCGAAAAGTGATACGATTTGCAGATTCCCTTCTGTTGAACTTAATTGTTAATAATGATGCGGTAATACAGCTTCGTTACCTAAAGCGTTGAAGCACGTTGCGGCATGACAATTATTCTGTGTCGCCCGGTTTGAATTTATGACTTTGTGACTCTTTCCTCTACAACCGTTACATATATCGTCATCTTTCGAAAAGCATTACGATCTTCAGACTCCCTTCTGTTGAACTTAGTTGTTTATAATGATACGTTACTACCGCCTCGTTAACTAAAGCATAGAAGCACGTGCACGTTGCGGCATGTCTATTATTCTATGCCGCCCCGTTTGTATTTATCTCTGATTTCTTTTGCAAGGAGTAAAAGTATCTACAAATTACATAACATTTTATCTCATCTGCATTCTATCCTTTCGGAATTACTGGTTTATAATGATACAATTTAAAAAACTTTCGTTAACAAAGGCGTGGAAGCGTGTGCATTTTGCATAGTGTCGATTTTTCGCTTTCGTACCGCCACTAAATATTATGGTTCATTTCTCTTCAACGCCTCACTTAACGTAGATATATTAATCGCATCGTTCGAAGAATTGACAAAAGACGATGCATTACAAGCTGCAGCTTCTCGGAATTTCACGGCATTAATGCGTGAGATGGTAGCGCAAGATACGACAGGCACCGACGCGTGAGCGTCGTGTGCGAATCGGCGCTGACAAATTCTCGCGCGCAAATAATCGCCAAAATTTTGGAAAAGGCTACATATATTGGCATTATTCCTTAAGCATTAACTTATCCGAACTCCTTTCTGTTAGAAATAATGATGTTTTATGATACGAATAATACACTTTCGTTAATTATGGCACAGAAGTGCGAATACGTTTAGACATTCTGATTATTGGCGTACGCGGCAACGGAGTTTATGACTCTTTCCTCTGCAAGTTACAGATATTGTCACCTTTCGAACAACGATACGATCTGCAGATTCTCTTCTGTTGAACTTAGTTGTTAATAATGATGCGGTAATATAGCTTTGTCAACGAAAGCGTCGAAGCACGTTGCGGCATGACAATTATTCTGTGTCGCCCCGTTTGAATTTATCTGTTACTTTTTAGCAAGGAGTAAAAGTATATAAGAATCACACAAAACTTTATCTCATCTGCATTCTATCCTTTCAGACTTAATAGTTCATAATGATACCATTAACCCTTTGGGGACGAGTGTCGGCATATAGCCGCCCAAGCCGTTTTACCGTTCCGGACGCGTGTCGGCATATAGCCGCCCAAATTAGTTCGTAGCTGCAAGGCTCGCGACGTCTGTCGTTCTGAGCGATAAGATACGCATAGGTATAGTAAAAGAGTCACGTTTTCATTCAAAGACATTAGGGGCCATTAGCGATCTTATCTTCCTTATAGCCCGTCGAGCGGCTCCGTCCCCAAAGGGTTAAAAAACCTTCGTTAACAAAGGCGTGTCAACTATGCGCAATGACGATTTTTCGATTTCGTAACGCCCCTACATATTATTTGTAATTTCTCTTCAAAGGGTCACTTAACAGTGTAATAATATCATTGGAAGAATTGATGAAAGATGATGTACTACACGCTGCAGCTTCTCGGAATTTCACGGCATTAATGCGTGAGATGGTAGCGCAAGATACGACAGGCACCGACGCGTGAGCGTCGTGTGCGAATCGGCGCTGACAAATTCTCGCGCGCAAATAATCGCCAAAATTTTGGAAAAGGCTACATATATTGGCATTATTCCTTAAGCATTAACTTATCCGAACTCCTTTCTGTTAGAAATAATGATGTTTTATGATACGAATAATACACTTTCGTTAATTATGGCACAGAAGTGCGAATACGTTTAGACATTCTGATTATTGGCGTACGCGGCAACGGAGTTTATGACTCTTTCCTCTGCAAGTTACAGATATTGTCACCTTTCGAACAACGATACGATCTGCAGATTCCCTTCTGTTGAACTTAGTTGTTAATAATGATGCGGTAATACAGCTTTGTCAACTAAAGCGTCGAAGCACGTTGCGGCATGACAATTATTCTGTGTCGCCCCCTTTGAATTTATCTGTTATTTTTTAGCAAGGAGTAAAAGTATATAAGAATCACACAAAACTTTATCTCATCTGCATTCTATCCTTTCAGACTTAATAGTTCATAATGATACCATTAAAAAACCTTCGTTAACAAAGGCGTGGAAGCGTGTCAACTGTGCGCAGTGACGATTTTTTGATTTCGTAACGCCCCTACATATTATTTGTAATTTCTCTTTAAAGGGTCACTTAACGGTGTTAGTATATTGCTTTTTTGAGGACTGAATGTATTAATATGTATAAAAACTTTTTAAATATTTATTATCATGTAATTAATTCAAACTTTCAAATTGATTACTTTCCTCTATTCTTTCAGAATGTCATGGTTACGATGAAAACTTATGAAGATGAAAATTTCGAAATGTTAGAAACAAGAAGAAATCGAATATTTTAACTGTATGTTTTGTATGAAGCTTGACGTTTTATTTTTATTTTAAAAGCCTGAAATTTTATTTTATTTTAAAAGCCTAAAATTTTATTTTCGTTTCAATATTATGGTATATTTAAGAAGGGTAAAGTGCATTAAACATTAAATATAATTGATCTAAAGATATATATTATATACTTTGTGATCAAATATAATTTATCAAATAATGTCAAAATATAAAGTTGTGTTAATGAAATAGTAATTTTAACAATTATTACAGAATTACTAATAAAATGTTACTTATGTACATTATAATAATGTTTAAAAAATAAACTAATAATACGTTTGTCAAAATAAAACTTACTGATCAAAGAAAATTTTATATATATTCGATGTATCAGGTCTCCACGTTGTAAAATGCTTGATTTGGCATTCCTGTATGTTAAAGTGAAATCACATGACATTAAATGATACTTTAATAAACATCTTATTAACGTTAGAGACATTAAGATTTCATTTAATATCATTTTGTTACGTTGTTTCTGGTTGGTGTCGCGCCCTGATTGACAGATTTGATTCCGGCGTTTCTACAACATTGTTAATTATTTCTTCAGTGAGAAGAACAGCCTAAATCTTTTAGTATTTGAAAATTTCAAATCTCTTTTCTCCTGGAAAAAATAAAGTAAGATGTTTACGAAACACCGGAATCTGTAATGGATGTGATTTCAACATGGAAACTAGATAAAGCAATAGTATTATTTGCATGATACCTAAAATTCCTTGATATCTTCACCCATAGCAGAGAAATAAGCTATAAATGATAACAGTATGTAAGCAAATGTAAACATAAATAACAGAAAAACCATAACGTTATTTTTCTATGCCTTAAGGCTCGGCTATCTCTCGGCAACTATCCTTCTCTATTGGATTTGTGACGTCGTAAACGAGAAATGACATGCAGTAAGTTTTTTGCGGCTTACAGTTTTATTTTTTACTTTTCCTCAAGAAACATAACAATTTCGTAATTCTGAAACCTGTAAAATGTGTGGAAAACTGAGATATTTGGCCGATATGTCACATATAATCACAAAATAATTCCTTAAATAACAGGTCACTTTTCACAGCCGTGACAGGCTGAAAAATAATCTTTTATTTCAGGAATTATTTTACGATTATACGTGACATATCGGCCAGATATCGCAATTTTCCGCACATTTTACAAGTTTCAGGATTACGAAATTATTATGTTTCTTGAGGAAAAGTAATAAGTAAAACTAAGCCGTAAAGAATTTACTGTATGTCACTTCTCGCTTATGATGTCACAAAACCAATGGCGAAAGAAAAATGCCGAGAAATAGCTGAGCCTTAACAAGGGTGTATTAATAGTATCATTAATCATAAATCATTAATTCAGAAATTATAAACCACTATTCAGAAACAGAAATTATAAACCACTAAACAGTATGGATAAATTAATGCTTTTTGAATGACGTCGATATCTAGCAAGATTTAAGGAAGAATTAATTGAAGTGGAAAATTATTTGGCGGTAAGTCGAACGCTATATGTGATTATTAATGCCCTTTTATTTTGCGGTACAATCTCAGAATGTATACTGTCATGTGATTCCAAATATTGGTGGCGTGTATTGTATTGTCTTTTCTGCCAATGTTTCCGGGAATTGCATAGTCGGTCACAGGACAGGACAGCTCCAACTTTTTTCGCAATGCTAAGTTCCGCAACGCATTTCGCGTCTAATAGAACATGTATCTCATGAAAATTATTAAAAAAACTATTAGAATTCTTCTACTGTACACGAGATGTGTTCCGGAACTTATAAAACGATCTGACAATTTTCCTATGATTATATATATACAAGCGGGGAGTAGGGAGTTATAGATATATATTTAATATAAATTGTAAATATAAATACAATTCCTTCACATACTAGTCATGTCGTCCACACAGCGTCGTCACCTGCATGATTCGAGTTTCTTTAAAGATGATACTTTAATTACGTAATATCAATAGAGAGAATTACAAGTTGAACGTCATTGGTGGATAATGTAGACACCGTCAAGAGGTATAAGCGACAAATGCGAACACCGTTAAGGCGGCGGTGCCTGTATTCTATAATTGTTAACGAACAATGTTCGTTACGTTCTCGTTGCGCAGTTTTCCTGTCATGTATTATACTTGTGCTGCGACGATGATAACGAAACTGTCGTTAAAAGCTACAGAATACAGGAGTAGGTAGAGATACCGTAGAGTTCACGCGCACCTAAATCTTAATTAACGAAAGTATATTAATCGGATTATTACAAACTAACCGCAACAGAATAGAGTACAACTAAAATAATATTTTTTTAAATAACGTTGGTACCCGT
The DNA here is from genome assembly GCF_010583005.1 of Odontomachus brunneus. Taxonomy (NCBI): domain Eukaryota; kingdom Metazoa; phylum Arthropoda; class Insecta; order Hymenoptera; family Formicidae; genus Odontomachus; species Odontomachus brunneus. The sequence continues at coordinate 1,312,099 of NW_022639518.1, read as the reverse complement.
TGCAGAGAAATAAGCTACATATTAAGATTACGATTGCAAAAAACCGACAAACCGCAACGATCACGCGCTTCCACTCTTTAACGAAAGCATATTAATCGTATCATTATGAACAACTAATTCAAACAGGACGGATTCTGGAGAAAGTACTGCTTTTTTAATTATTTCAATATCTATATCCGTTGTAGAGAAATAAGTCATTAATATTATCGCCACGATCATGAATAATCAGCTCGCTACGAAACTGACGCGCTTCTACGGCTCAAGTAACGAAGCTGTATTAAATATATCATTATAAATGATTAATTCGAATAGTAGAGCCTCTGGAGAAGAAATGGCTTCAATATGTTTACACGTTGCAAAGAAATATTAAATTATTAGCTGTGTTGTAAACATTGATGTCGCCATAAGAGTCAATTTGTAGAATGTATATATACATTTGTACTGTCGTAGTACTAATCAATCTATAGAAAACTCTTTATACATACGTATTTATGCATTTCATCTAAAAACTGAATGTGATGTATACATCAGGATACCAATGTACTCCTTTGTATGTAATAATATATAATAGTTTGCTGATGTCGTCAAAATAGCCGATTGACACACACACACACACACAAACACGCACACGCACGCACACGCACACGCACACACACACACACACACACACACACACACACACACACACACACAGGGTGGACCATTTTAATCCATCCAGTCGAATATGTCGAAAACCAAGCACGGGAGAGAAAAATTTTTCAGACAAAAGTTGTTTAGTTTCGAGGGAAGCATAAGAGGGTACCATTGCTTTGACCTTGAAGAATTATTTGAAAGTCACATGAAAGTCACCTCAATTTTTTTAAACGGCATCCCCTATTTTTTATTACATATTCTTGTAGCTGACCTCGAGAGCTTTCCAAAACATTGTAATGAAATGTTTCTTCATTGAGTACTTTTCGAGTTATAAAGCTCCAAAGTTGCAATATGAAAAAATTCAAAATATCTCGTAAAGTATTCACTTTCCGTCTTATCTTACACGATTCAACTAGTCAAGGCAAGAATTGGACATGATCCAACCGGTCAAGGCAAGATCTGGACATGATCCAACCAGTGAAGGCAAGATCTGGACATGATCCAACCAGTGAAGGCAAGATCTGGACATGATCCAACCAGTGAAGGCAAGATCTGGACATGATCCAACCAGTGAAGGCAAGATCTGGACATGATCCAACCAGTGAAGGCAAGATCTGGACATGATCCAACCAGTGAAGGCAAGATCTGGACATGATCCAACCAGTGAAGGCAAGATCTGGACATGATCCAACCAGTGAAGGCAAGATCTGGACATGATCCAACCAGTGAAGGCAAGATCTGGACATGATCCAACCAGTGAAGGCAAGATCTGGACATGATCCAACCAGTGAAGGCAAGATCTGGACATGATCCAACCAGTGAAGGCAAGATCTGGACATGATCCAACCAGTGAAGGCAAGATCTGGACATAATCGACCCATATAGACGATTGCTACAAATCCTGTTCGCAGAAATACAAACCTGATTGATTCCTTGATTGTTCTTGATGTTCTACTTATCACAAATAGTCTATTTTTAAAATAATATACCCT
>NW_022639518.1:1308980-1309498 GCF_010583005.1 Odontomachus brunneus | reverse complement strand
TATATATATATATATATATATATATATATATATATATATATATATATATATACACAGGGTGATTCAGAACAACCACTGGTCCTTAAAATTACATATTCTTGATAAAATTCTAAGACGATTTTTCCTCTACGAAAAGTTTCTCCGAAACTTAGATTTTGAATAATAAAAAGAAATAGGTAGCGAATGACGGCTCGGCTATAGGAGGTAAGCAGGAGCGACGCAACTCACCGTGAGACGCGGGCGCTAATGTGGGGTGCCTGCTGCAGTCAGTTGTGTGCAATGTGTCAGCTGCGTTTCAATAATCGTGGCCGGCAAAAATATTTGCATGTTGCGTCACAAGAAGACAGATTGATCCACTTAACATTAATGTTAATGTAGTACGCACACACAAATGGGTAATTATTCAGTTTAGGTACCACATCTCCGATTTCAACGAAAAAATACTCAATCGACGCGTTTTTTGAAAGCAAACAACTTTTCTATTTGGAAAAATCGTCGCTCTCTCTACTGTGAAGCCA
>NW_022639518.1:1308481-1308618 GCF_010583005.1 Odontomachus brunneus | reverse complement strand
TATTTCAAATTCAGTAATGTTTTACATCAATAATACTTATAGAATAGTACTTAGAATAGAACTCGTTAGTGGCAATCATTAATTTGTCTTATTGCATATTTTTTATACTTCTTATACCGTTTTTTCCGAAAAAATAC
>NW_022639518.1:1308247-1308471 GCF_010583005.1 Odontomachus brunneus | reverse complement strand
GCGTCGATTGAGTATTTTTTCGTTGAAATCGGAGATGTGGTACCTAAACTGAATAATTACCCATTTGTGTGTGCGTACTACATTAACATTAATGTTAAGTGGATCAATCTGTCTTCTTGTGACGCAACATGCAAATATTTTTGCCGGCCACGATTATTGAAACGCAGCTGACACATTGCACACAACTGACTGCAGCAGGTACCCCACATTAGCGCCCGTGTCTA
>NW_022639518.1:1307704-1308237 GCF_010583005.1 Odontomachus brunneus | reverse complement strand
GTCGCTGTTTGCCGTCGGTGTGACAGTTTTCCTAACCTTCAAACTTAGCAACTTTGTCAATTAATATCTGGCTTCACAGTAGAGAGAGCGACGATTTTTCCAAATAGAAAAGTTGTTTGCTTTTAAAAAACGCGTCGATTGAGTATTTTTTCGTTGAAATCGGAGATGTGGTACCTAAACTGAATAATTACCCATTTGTGTGTGCGTACTACATTAACATTAATGTTAAGTGGATCAATCTGTCTTCTTGTGACGCAACATGCAAATATTTTTGCCGGCCACGATTATTGAAACGCAGCTGACACATTGCACACAACTGACTGCAGCAGGCACCCCACATTAGCGCCCGTGTCTAACGGTGAGTTGCGTCGCTCCTGCTTACCTCCTATAACCGAGCCGTCATTCGCTACCTATTTCTTTTTATTATTCAAAATCTAAGTTTCGGAGAAACTTTTCGTAGAGGAAAAATCGTCTTAGAATTTTATTAAGAATATGTAATTTTAAGGACCAGTGGTTGTTCTGAATCACCCTGT
>NW_022639518.1:1294731-1307492 GCF_010583005.1 Odontomachus brunneus | reverse complement strand
TATAAGGATACATTATATAAGCATGAATTGTAAGAACATCGTTGGAGTCATCAGAGTCACCGCGTGCGCGCCGATCGTCAGGTTAAGCAACAGTTTAATGCGGTCAGAACATGGATAGGGTGGCCAGCGCGGTATATCCGCTTGGGATCGAAATTATCGCAGGGAGGATTCATGAAAGTTTGTTGGAATGTGTTGACAACCTTCAATATCTAGTAGTTTATGAGACATGAGAAAATTAGGAATATAAGTATATTTTTGTAAACATTATGATTTTCTCATTTTTCACCTTCGCATAATAATTCTCAGTAATTGATTACTATCAATATTTAACAATGATTTTATTATCAGTATTCACCAGAAATTAAGTACTGGCCAAAAAATTACTGAATTACTGGTAATATTTAATCACTAATAATTTTTCAGTATTTCTTAGTATGATATTTCTATAAGGATATTGCGCACTCAATACTATTTTTCAGTATTCATGAATACTTAGTATTCATCAATACTAAGTATTGCCTGAAAAAGTATTGGCCAATTTAGTATTAAACAATACTAAGTATTGCGCGCTTAATAGTTTTTTTCCGTAAGGCAAAAATACAAAAAATTTTGTCATTTTATTTAATGTTTAATAATCATCGTTTCATTTAAATTGCTGGTACCTTTACTTTATCTTTCCCAGATAGCCAATTGTTTGTGAATTTGTGTCACATTATCGACAACAAATAGAAATTAATTTAAACAAACTAGGGACAAGATGCGATAGCATTGTGTGTACATCGCATTAAACTCATGTGAATTCTAAATCAAATAACGACAAATTAATAGCAATACATTGACGCAGATTTGTAATCCGTTAAAAAGTTTTTGTCATGATGCTGTAAATGTTGCTACTGTCGTTGAACGGTTTACTCTTGGAATTTCGTCATCTAAGTATAAGCAATCTTAAGTAGTATAAGTCATCTAAGTATAAGAATGTTGTAGCATTCAGTAACGCGTTCATTACATGTTAACAAATACAGCAAACAATTAATAATATCTGCTATGCATTAGTTTACTCAACATGTTTAATCACATTTGGTTGGATTAGTTAATATCTTCTCATTTTTTTAGAGAAATTAAACAGGCTTAAATTTATTTTTAAGCTTAAAGATATTTTTAGGCTTAAATATATTTTTAAGAGGAATAAATATATTTTTTATATTATTTGTACGTATAGCATAAGATTTCCCCTTTTACACATGAAGAAATCGTTATATTCATAACATAGTAATATAAATTGAAATACAACTGTTGGTAAAATTACGAAAAATTATGGTGAATATGTGAAGATAACGTTTCCTATACAATGTATGAATGTACGAAGATAGTTTCCTATCTTTGTATGATACTATTAGGACCTTGAATAAGTTCTCGCTGATTTTTCGTGATAATTAATGCTGTATTTAAAAAAAGTCGTAAAAAACATGTCACTGAAAGTATTGTCCATCGCTAGCCACTACTTTTTCCATCTTTCTGGCAGCATTTGAATTCCACGTCGGAAAAACGATGCGTCTTTTAAGGCTATCCAAGAGTCGACCCATTTTTTTAGCATCTTCATAAGAATGGAAGTGCTGCTCAGCCAAGTCATGTGCCATCTATCGAAACAAGTGATAATCGGAAGGGGCGATGGTGAATACGGCGGGTGGGGTAGGACTTCCTATTTAAGCGTTTCCAAGTAGGTTTTCACCAGTTGTGCAACATGTGGCCGAGCGTTGTCATGTTGCAAAATCACTTTGTCGTGTCTCTGCTCGTATAGCGGCCGTTTTTCCTTCAATGCTCGGCTCAAACGACTACAAATCAATTGTAGTCGATAGCGATCTCCCGTGATAGTTTTCGGTTTGACCGAAATGTAACGTACTTTCGCGTAGAAGATCGTGGAGTAAGCCCGACCATGCATCAACATCGTCGGCAAAGCCGAATATCCATGGTTCGAAACTTCTGCTCTGCATTTGGTGGGATTAGCTGGGTGTAGTTTATTATGAGCTGCTCAAACCGAAAACCATCACGGGAGATCGCTATCGACTACAATTGATGCGTTTGAGCCGAGCATTGAAGGAAAAACGGCCGCTATACGAGCAGAGACACGACAAAGTGATTTTGCAACATGACAACGCTCGGCCACATGTTGCACAACTGGTGAAAACCTACTTGGAAACGCTTAAATAGGAAGTCCTACCCCACCCGCCGTATTCACCATCGCCCCTTCCGATTATCACTTGTTTCGATAGCGTAATGTATCCACTTTTCATTGCCAGTCACGATACGATGTAAAAAACCTTTCCTTTTCTGCCGTTGAAGCAGCTGTTCACACGTGAAAAGACGCCGTTCGACGTCTCTCGGTTTCACCTCGTACGGCAATGTACTTGCTTTTGAATCATTCCTAATACTTTCAAACGTTTCGAAACTGTTGTGTGATCAACTTCTAATGATTCTGCAAGTTCAGCTAGCGTCTGATATGAGTCTTCATAAAGTAATGCTTCCAATTCTTCGTCTTCAAACTTTTCCGGTGCGCCAAAGCATTCTTTATTTTCGACATCAAAATCATTATTTTTGAAGCGTTTAAACCAATCTCTGCATGTTATTTCCGACAGAGCATGGTCGCCGGAAGTCTCAACAAGAATTCTGTGTGCTTCAGCTGCAGATTTTTTTTTGAATAAAGTGCAGTAAAATTCCCCGCAAATACTCTTTTTTTTGGCACGAAACTCGACATGTTTAACTATGAAAAATGTTTAACTATGAAAAAAAAAGTTGTTTACACTTCGGCAAAATGATATACACTAAATTTCAAGCTTGCTTATAGTACTTCCTTATAGATGCGTTACCATCTTAAACTACACGCACGTTCTGGTAAAACTATCTGTTGGAAAACAGCAAGAACTTATTCAAGGTCCTGATATTAAAATTAATTTTATTAAATCATATTATCAAAAAATTATATTACTGTGTTAATTATAATACATATAGAAAAAATATAAGACTTTTATATCGATCGAGGAAGTGGTGCAGTGTCTAAAGTAACAGACTCATAATTTAGAGATGCCTCCAGGGCCCAAGTTCGAGTCCTACTAGTGCCAATGAAAATTTTTAAATGTGATGTAACGTTGGAATCAAGGGTAATTATGCATTTTAGGGGATGTACCTTGGATGACCTTAACCTTGATATATACTGTAGAGGTCAACCTTCTGAGTAATGTTTAAAAAATTTTATGCTCGTTTGTTAAAAAGTTATTAACGAAAGAAGTTACGGTAAAATTCCTGTTAAGGGGATCCCTCTCAGATCGTCTTTATGTTGCTATATGTTATAGAACTCACTCTCTTGAATAATATTCAAGAGGTTTCAGCCGTTGCTCATTGATTATCTATTTTAAACATTAAAAAATTCAGTTACGTACGCATGCACATACACATATTGCTCGGCCGTGCCCGCCCGTTCACCCGCCTGCCTGGACAGGTGAGCGGTGTGTGCATATGTTCCCATTCATGCACGCACGCATGCACGCACACACACGCGCACACGTGGGCACACACATACACACACAGACACACATACTGCTCGCTCGCTCGCCCGCCCGCTCGCTCATCCGCCCGGGCGTTAAAATCGTGTGTTAGACTGAGAAATTCATACAAATGCATGTTGAAAATTTGTGGTATGCTACATCAAGTTGCAAACGCACGTACATACACACACTGCTCGCCCGCTCACCGACCCGCCTGGACGGACTCACAATGTGTACGTGTCTTCTTATTCACACATACATGCACACGTGCATGCATACTGCACGCACTAACATACCATACACACGTACAATGTAATAGAATTATATTCTATTTATAAAACTTGAAATATAATACGAACACACGCAGCAACCGCGAGTCTGCCAGGCGGACAAGCGCGCAGGCGGGTGAGCAGTGCGTGCGTGCGTGCGTGCGTGCGTGCGCTAGAGGCAGACACCTTCCTAACCTACAAATTCGATGTTTTTGAAGATCATAATACAGTACATAAGATCATAATGATGAATAAATAAAATTATTTTTGCATAATTTCTTTATAAAAAAGTAATAAATATAGAAGAACAATACACGTATATGCGCACGCAAGCATCCTATCCTCTATATCCAATAATTTTCAAGTTATAAACATTTTTTGTTTATAACTTTTTAATAAACAACGAGCGCAACGTAAAAAACTTTTTAAACGTTACTCAGGAGGTTGACCTTCACAATATATGTCAAGGTCATCCGAGATACATCCTCTAAAATGCATAATTACCCCTTACTCGGAATTTGGCGTCAATTTAACGTTAAACTGCTGCGCAGATCTTGCTCGGATTTTGACGTCAAATTAGTGTCAGGTTATGTATGCAAACTTTGGCAACAAATCACGAGGTTATTGTAGATACAGATAGCACCGGATTTTTCGACAAGGTTTAAGCGAATTTAGTGTCAATTTGCTGCTACATTGTTTGTTGGGCATTTTATGGAATTGGAAGACTATCTAATCCTCTGAGCGGTAACCAGGCTCATTTATGTCCACGCCATTTTAAAAAATACTCGTTTTTCAGAAGCAGCTGAATCCTGTTCCTCGATTGCTCCAAATGTAGTCTTGATTTTTGTTTAAAAAATTTTGTGATAAAGGGAACTTATATCCCGCGAGCCACAGGGAAAGACTTTTTTATGAAATACTGAGCAGTTGCATGAACATAAATGGTTTTGGTTACCATTCAACATATGCTTAAGTTGCAACTTGGCACTTCTTTTTTTATTTAACTACCTATTATACAATCTTCCTTGTAAAAGTGATAAAAAAATTCATTTTTATTCCGTAAAGTGCGGTACAACAGTATGCGATAAACATCGACACACTATTTGTCAAACATGTGCCCAATAATTTCTTTTAATTTGTATTAACAATATTTTTCGTGCTATTTTTAATAATTTTAAAAGTAAAAAGAAAATATTAAATATTTATTAAATATTCAGATATTTAATTTTACAAATAATTATTTTATCTCTTGTACACGTTCATCTCATATTTTAAATTTAAATATTCATTTTCCCCCCAAATAATTACACTTTAAAAAAAATATCAAGTCAAAATAATTTTTTTTCTAACGCCTATATCTATATTTAAAAAAAATCTAGAAAGATTTTTTAAATCGTTTCTTTAAAAAATTATTAATTTTTAAGTAACAGAGATTTTTATCTATATTTAAAAATTATTAAAAGAAATATTTAGTGATTTATTTTTCATAAAACGACTTTGTTTTTTAATTATCCTTTATCAGGAAAGATAAAGGAAGTTTTAATAATTTTTGGTGACTTCTTAGAACACTCCAAGAGAAAAAAAAATCAAGGAAGACTTAAATGACTCCAATTCTAAAAATACATAAATTGTCTTTACCGATATTACCGATAAATTGTCTTACGATATTACCGAAAATATCTTACCATTCGTAAGATTAAAGATAACTTGAAGACATTTTATATCCCTACTTATGTTGTCTTCGATACATCGTTTTAAGGGGACATATACCTTTCTCAGCTTCAAAAAATCGATTTTTTTTATTACATATTTTGAAAGATTAAGATTTCAAGAATGTATATCCGAAGCCGTTTGAAAAAGTTCAAAAAATTGACGAAGTTACAGCACTTTACACTGACAGCCGTCTCGGCTTATGGGAATTTTTCGGCAAAAAATTTTAGCTTTGTTTTTCCCATAAGCCGTTCCCATAAGCCGTTACGGAGCGCGCAGGTAGTAGCGTCGGACCCTTACATAGCGGTTTCTTTTGTCATTACAACTCGTCTATAAAAAATCCACAACACCAGCTTTGTCCCGAAGGCTTTGATTCGTGGTGCGAGTGGCAAAAATCAAAGGCTAACGGTATTTTACACAAATACGAACAAAGTTATAAACCTTTACTCGACGACGTTCTCAATGCAATCCGTCCTATGTATAAAGATCTATCCAACAATAATTTGCTGGAACATTGCCTTGGCGGATTCACCCAAAATGTGAACGAATCTTTCAACAATATGATCTGGAGAATAGCACCGAAGATAATAAACAGCAGCGCTGAAGTCGTTCAAATTGCGACTTATATTGTTGTATATTTGTTCAACGGAGGCACAACATCCTTATTGAAAATAATGAAGACAATGAGAATGAGAATTGGACGAAACGCGGTTCAATTCGCAGCATAGAAAGACTCTCAGCGGTGTAACCAAGCGGACGTCCGGACACAGCACGCGATGCGAGAGGCCCCTATAAGCCGCTGCCTCGCTAAAAACCAAGAAATGGAGGCAAATTTTGAGCAGGAGGGTTGACAATGACGTGTAAGTTGAATAAATTCAGTTTTACAATATAGTAAAATTGTTCGAAAACGTGTTTTTCTAAAAACCATGTTTTTAAAGTCGGTTACAATGATAACTTGAAGACGGATTAACCGATTTGCCTTTTTTTTTACTGAAAGCTTATAAAGTTTGCTTGTCATTGTCGTATCCAATTTTTAAAATTCTTATTCTTTCTATTTTTTTTAAACAAACAAAGCTAAAATTTTTTGCCGAAAATCGGCATTCTAACTTTAAAAGTCCGCCATTTTGTTTAAAATTCGAATTGTAAAGATCGGATACGACAATGACAAGGAAATTTACTCTTCTTTGAGATGCCGTTTTATTTTTGTTTCAAATAAACGGGCAAGGAGAAATTATTGTAACCGCGAAATCATACTAGGTGCGCAACTAAGTTTTCGGGTTTTTTTGATCAATAAAAATGGAAAATTTAAAGAGAAATAAAAAAAATGGTTTATTCAAAATATCGTCCCTCGCTAGCTACACATTTATACCATCTCTCTGGCAATACATGTATACCGCGACGATAAAACGACGCGTCTTTGGACCGAAACCATTCATCCAACTAATTTTGCACTTCTTCGAAATTGGCCAAGTGTAGCCCAGCCAAACCATGCGTCATCGACCGGAACAAGTGATAATCGGAAGGGGCCAGGTCTGCTGAATATGGCGGGTGTGGTAGTAGATCCCATTTCAGCGTTTTGATGGTGTCCTGGACGATGGAAGAGTGATGGCACGGAGCATTGTCGTGCTGCAATATCACTCGTTCGTGTCTCGTGTCCCATTCTGGCCGTTTTTCGAGCAATGCATGGTTCAAATTGATCAGTTGTTGTCGGTAGCGATGCCCATTGACAGTTTCGCCCGGTTTCAGCAGTTCATAGTACACGATTCCTTTCTGGTCCCACCAAACGCAGAGCATTGTCTTCTTTCCAAAGCGATTTGGCCGTGCCGTCGATGTTGATGTTTCGCCAGGTGAAAGCCACGATTTTTTGCGTTTGGGATTCTCGAAATATACCCACTTCTCATCGCCAGTAACAATTCGATGCAGGAAACTCTTTCTTTCATGCCGCAAAAGCAAAATTTCGGAAGTGGCTCTTCGATTTTCCATCTGTCTCTCAGTCAATTCATGCGGCACCCATTTTTCTTCCTTTTGAATTTTTCGCATGGCATGTAAACGTTTGGAAATACCTTGGCGAGTTATGTTTAATGCCTCCGCAAGTTGATCTTGTGTTTGCGTATCATCTTTATCCAATAACGCTTGCAGATCGGCGTCCTCAATTGTTTTTGGTCTCCCGGAGCGCTTCTTGTCCTTAGTGTCAAAATCGCCACTTCTGAAGCGTTTAAACCAATCTTCACAGGTAGTTTTCGATGGTGCATATTCGCCGTAGGCCTCCTCAAGCAAACGACGTGCTTCAGCTGCACTTTTTTTCAAGTTAAAGCAGAAAAGCAAAGCTTCCCGCAAATGCTTTTTATTTGGCACAAAACTCGACATCTTCATTGTTAGAAAAAATATTTTTGCGTTGCGATATGTGTTGGTATTATGACTGGTTATTGTTGATAGATGTCCAAGCTATAAAAGAAACACAACTTTAGACATGTATGTCGACTACATGTGTCGTTAGCGCCATCCATATGTGAAACCCGGAAACTTAGTTGCGCACCTAGTATATGGCGTGCACGACTGACTACACAACGGGAAGGGGGGGAGGGATTTTTCAACAAAATCATTGCAATAAAATTTGTTTGAGAATTACAAAAGGTGTACTTTAGTATGCAAAAAGTCCCATTTTTATAGTTTGTCTCTTGGCTCTAAAAAAAATTCATGAAAAATACCTTTTTTTTGTGGCTCCAAAGATATATGCTCCCTTAAGACATCTTAACGACGTACTGTTTAAAACTATTTTAGGATCTTTATATGTATGGTAACATGGCAGTTTGTAGGGCACTTGTCATAAGGACGACAGCCATCGAAGTGGTCAATGTTCGTAATCACGTTTGATAAAGAAATATTCATTGTGTTCGTTTTTCGACAAAATCACTAGAACATTTTGTGATGTCGTGTCCCAAATATTGTGTCTCCGGATCCAAATATTGTATTCCAGTCGGAGGATAGCAAGCCGGATAACGAGGGGCGACGAAAAATCAAAAGGAATCATTGATGGGCTCTGGTCGTAACACCTATCGAGGAAAAAAAGTTATCAGATGATCCTTTTATTCCTTATTAAAATCTAGATATAATATGCTTGACCGTTTAAAAACTTGGATGCCGGAGTCGTATCCTTGTTTACAGTTATCGATCGGTAAATAACAGAGACACGAGGACAAAAGTCGAATCCTGGAGGTATCACAAAAACGAGACAAACTAAGCAAAGAAGTTTAGAAAATCTTACCGCAAAAGAAATCCTGACAGAACAAACGGTAAGACAAAAGAACGACTCTCGAACGTCCGCAAAGAGTTGCCGAAATTTGGCGAAAGCAGAAAGGAAGGACATTTCGAAAATAAGTGACGAGCCAGAAGCACCAAAAATTACTTCTGCAAAAGCAATTGTAAGCGAAATTAGAGTGAGAAAGCGCGAGACCCAAGCTACTGAGGGAGAGGGGAAGAGAGAGAGAGAGAGAGAGAGAGATTACAGGGACGAGTGATCTCAGCGATCACGCCGCAAGAGAGTACCGCAATTGTAATAATCTTGAAAATTAACATTTTTAATAAAAAATTTCAAATAACAGAATTGTTCTTTACCCCTAAAGAATTAAAATACGTAATACGAAATAGAAATTTATATTTAGAAGAATGAAATTGACCTTAAAAAAATATACACGCACGCACGCACGCACGCATGAGGGTGAATCAATAAGTACCCATGTTAGGAATAAAGACACAAATTTTTCAAATTTTTTTTTTAATTTTTTAACGTAATCTCCTTTTAGGACGATACACTTTTCCTAACGTTCCTGTCATTTCTTTAACTCCTCCAAAAAATACGATTTGTCGAGCTATTGATCAAACATCTTCAAAATAGGTTTCTGTCTCGACGGCGACCTCCTTGTCTGAGCTAAATTTTTTCCCGCGAGCCATTTTCATATTGGGGGACAGAAAGAAGTCGCAGGGTGCCAGGTTGGGTGAATACGATAGGTGTGGCAGCAATTTGTAGCGGAATTCGTGTAATTTGGACGCGACGATTCCGGATAGGTGAACTGGTGCGTTGTCGTGGTGGAACAGCACTTTTTTTCTTTACGAATTGGGGCCGCGTCTCCTTCAATTTCTCGTCGAATCGGTCCAATAATTCACTGTAGTACTGCCCCATGATCATGTTTTCTTTCTCCAAAAAGTTCATGAAGATTATTCTCTTCAAATCCCAAAAAAATCGTGGCCAAAACCTTTCCGTCCGATGGAACCGTCTTTGTCTTCTTCGGAGTAGATCCGCCCGGAAAAGTCCATTGTTTTGACTGTTGCTTGATCTCTGGCGTATAATGATGGATCTAGGTTTCATCAACGGTGACGACTCCATGCAAAAACTCCTGCGGATTTCGCTTAAAGAAGTCCAAACACTGTTTCGAAATTGACAGACGTATCCGCTTGTTGTTCAGTGTAAGCAATCGCGGCACCCATCGGGCCGACAGCTTTATCTTTCTTAACTTATCATGTAAAACAAGGCTCGGCACATTTTGCCCTTTTCGATCGATTCTCGGGAGCTACGCCTTCTATCTCCCCCTTGCCGCGCGGCGAGCCATGCAAGTGACGGTCGCGGCTCCAAGCTTAGAGGCACGACTGTCATTTTTTAGGACCGCCGCGCGGCAAGGAGGAGATAAAAGGCGTAGTTCCAAAGAATCGGTCAAAAAGGGCAAAATATGCTGATGTAAAATATTGATTACCGTTCCGTACGACATGCCTACGGCCTCTGCTATTTCGTATACTTTCGTTCGGCGATCAGCGAGAATCATGTTGTGGACCTTTTCAACGATTTCCTCAGTAACCACGTCTGCCGGGTGGCCTGGACGCTCCTCATCAAAAACAGATGTACGGCTACGTTTGAATTCGTTGAACCAATATCTCACGGTTGTCATACCCATACAGAACAAAATATCTAATAGATATATAGTGGATATCTACATATCCATATAATGTCCATATCTACATTTAGTAGAAATTTAATAGATATATAAAATATCCATATCCACCCAAAAGCTACTGCGGATATTCACTAGATATCCACACGTTATCCATATATCCATATTCACCTAATAGCTACTGGGGATATCCTGTAGATATCCACACGTTATTTATATATCCATATCCATTCAATAGTTACTGGGGTTTTGCCGACATTATATTTTATTAAATATAATTTCTTACCTTAAAAAAATATTTATTAGATTTTAGAAAACATGTCATAAATATAAAGCAATATTCTTTAAATTTGTAAAATAAGCTGTAAAATTATGAATTTCTAGATAAGAAGAAATGATTTCTTTCATTTAAAATATCTATATAAGAATATATAAGAATAAATAAATGATTTCCTTACTCACAAAAAGAAAATTAGTTTCTTAAATGTAAAAAATGTATTTAAATATATATTTGCTTGTTTTAAAAAATAAAAGTAAATGAAATATAGGTAAATTGTTTTATAAATATAAATAAATTATTTTTCTAACATAGTAAAAATATCTTTTGTGTGTTTCAAATTAAAGTTTCTTTTATTATCAGAAAACAATTTATTTAAATTTAAAAAATAATTTATTTGCATTTTACTTACTTTTAAAACAAGTAAATATTTTTTAAATATACTTTTTACATACCTTTTAAACATACTTTTTACACTTAAAAGGATTTTTCCCTTCTTTTAAATAAATCGTTTGTTTTCGTACTTGGATATACCATATGTATACGAAGGCTGTATGATAAGTATCCATGTTTAACGACTGATGGCGTCACTGACTCAAAGTCTGTATACCATCGTTTAACGTCATCTTCCGAACGACGCCAGTCAACATTTCAGAAAGATTTATTGAGTAGTTTTTGTTTTGATAACTTTTGGAAGTGGACAAGTTTGTGTTTGTTTGCAACCATGGAAAAAGAGCAATATCGATGAGTGGATTCGATTTCTTTTTTTAGATAGGAAAACATGTAAGGAAGTTAAAGTGAAGTTGCATGCCGTTTATAAGGACCATTCACCTTCGATTACTACCATCAGATATTCAAGTTCAATGAATTCAAGTGAGGTCGAACATTCGTTTTTGATGAAGAGCGCCCAAGTCGTCCGATTGAGGTGACTACGGAGGATATGGTCAACAAAATCCATGATATCGTGTTAGCAGACAGCGGAGTGAAAATCAGAGAGATTGCTGTCATTGTAAATATCTCAACTGAACGCGTACAAAATATCCAACACGAAAAATTGGGTATGAGAAAGCTATCGGCGAGATGAGTGCTGCGTTTGCTCACAGTGGAAAAATGGAATCGCATGACAACTTCGGAGCACTGTTTGGACATATTTAAGCGCAATCCGAAAGAATTTCTGCGGCGTTTCGTCATTGGCCCAGTGAGAACGCAGACATCGATTCGACATTTAACCGACGTCGGAGAGATCTAAGTTACGTCTAGTCTAAATGCACGTCTAGAAAAATGGCAATTTAGACGTCTTCTATTTTGATTAAATTTTAATTCATTCACAATATACCCATATAGTACACAATATTCTATGAATATTCTTATGGAGTGCGAATATTCTCAAATTCAGAATATTCAAATGGAATATTCAATAAATATACATAGAATATTACAATTAGAATCATATTTTCATATTGAAAAAGAACATGCTAAGAATATTCTTCGAAAGTGTATAGAATATTTGTTGAAAATGTTTGTGGAATATTCTTCGAGAACGATTTTTAGAATATTTGTTCCAAACCATTTTAGAATATTCATCGAGTTTATGTATTGCACATTGTTTATAGTGTAATATTATACATGTCTTAATAATTTCTGAGAAAAGTAGTGAAATCTGTGATTATATATAACCCTAGTGAAAATTGAAATTGAAGAATGAAAAATGTAAACGAAGAGTGGCGGAAATGCAAGTGAAGCGCTTACAAAGCGTAAATTAAAACATCGGAACGTAAAGCAAGCGGGTATTACACTAACCATTTGCTTTACGTTCCGACGTTTCAATTTACGCTTTGTAAGTGCTTCACTTTCATTACTCTTCGTTTACACCTTATTTACTCTCCAATTTCAATTTTCACCAGAGAACCGGCACACTACTCAGACAACACACAATATTTATGATAAAGATTCATAAATATTTATGTCGAATAATCTTTTAAAAAAATTATGTAAATATTTTATAAATATTTTAAGTACATAAAGG
>NW_022639518.1:1290747-1294721 GCF_010583005.1 Odontomachus brunneus | reverse complement strand
AACGACTGATGGCGTCACTGACTCAAAGTCTGTATACCATCGTTTAACGCTATCTTCCGAACGACGCCAATCAAAATTTCAGACAGATTTATCGAGTAGTTTTATTTTGATAACTGTTGAAAGTGGACAAGTTTGTGTTTGTTTGCAACCATGGAAAAAGAGCAATATCGATGAGTGGATTCGATTTCTTTTTTTAGATAGGAAAACATGTAAGGAAGTTAAAGTGAAGTTGCATGCCGTTTATAAGGACCATTCACCTTCGATTACTACCATCAGATATTCAAGTTCAATGAATTCAAGTGAGGTCGAACATTCGTTTTTGATGAAGAGCGCCCAAGTCGTCCGATTGAGGTGACTACGGAGGATATGGTCAACAAAATCCATGATATCGTGTTAGCAGACAGCGGAGTGAAAATCAGAGAGATTGCTGTCATTGTAAATATCTCAACTGAACGCGTACAAAATATCCAACACGAAAAATTGGGTATGAGAAAGCTATCGGCGAGATGAGTGCTGCGTTTGCTCACAGTGGAAAAATGGAATCGCATGACAACTTCGGAGCACTGTTTGGACATATTTAAGCGCAATCCGAAAGAATTTCTGCGGCGTTTCGTCATTGGCCCAGTGAGAACGCAGACATCGATTCGACATTTAACCGACGTCGGAGAGATCTAAGTTACGTCTAGTCTAAATGCACGTCTAGAAAAATGGCAATTTAGACGTCTTCTATTTTGATTAAATTTTAATTCATTCACAATATACCCATATAGTACACAATATTCTATGAATATTCTTATGGAGTGCGAATATTCTCAAATTCAGAATATTCAAATGGAATATTCAATAAATATACATAGAATATTACAATTAGAATCATATTTTCATATTGAAAAAGAACATGCTAAGAATATTCTTCGAAAGTGTATAGAATATTTGTTGAAAATGTTTGTGGAATATTCTTCGAGAACGATTTTTAGAATATTTGTTCCAAACCATTTTAGAATATTCATCGAGTTTATGTATTGCACATTGTTTATAGTGTAATATTATACATGTCTTAATAATTTCTGAGAAAAGTAGTGAAATCTGTGATTATATATAACCCTAGTGAAAATTGAAATTGAAGAATGAAAAATGTAAACGAAGAGTGGCGGAAATGCAAGTGAAGCGCTTACAAAGCGTAAATTAAAACATCGGAACGTAAAGCAAGCGGGTATTACACTAACCATTTGCTTTACGTTCCGACGTTTCAATTTACGCTTTGTAAGTGCTTCACTTTCATTACTCTTCGTTTACACCTTATTTACTCTCCAATTTCAATTTTCACCAGAGAACCGGCACACTACTCAGACAACACACAATATTTATGATAAAGATTCATAAATATTTATGTCGAATAATCTTTTAAAAAAATTATGTAAATATTTTATAAATATTTTAAGTACATAAAGGAAAAAAGTATCAAAATCTTTATTAAAAAAATTATTAAAATATAGACTAAATATTTTATATAATATCTATAGTAAAACAAAAAATAAATATTTGCAGAAATATTTTATAAATATTTTAAGTATATAAAGAGAAAAAGGATCAAAATCTTTATTCAAAATATTATTAAAATATAGGCTAAATATTTTATATAATATCTATAGTAAAACAAAAAATAAATATTTGCAGAAATATTTTATAAATATTTTAAGTATATAAAGAGAAAAAGGATCAAAATCTTTATTCAAAATATTATTAAAATATAGGCTAAATATTTTATATAATATCTATAGTAAAACAAAAAATAAATATTTGCAGAAATATTTTATAAATATTTTAAGTATATAAAGAGAAAAAGGATCAAAATCTTTATTCAAAATATTATTAAAATATAGGCTAAATATTTTATATAATATCTATAGTAAAACAAAAAATAAATATTTGCAGAAATATTTTATAAATATTTTAAGTATATAAAGAGAAAAAGGATCAAAATCTTTATTCAAAATATTATTAAAATATAGGCTAAATATTTTATATAATATTTATAGTAAACAAGAAATAAATATTTATAGTAGTATTTTGTAAATATTTCTATTTACAAATTTTATACATGAAAAAAATAAATGTAATTATTTATAACTATTAAATTATTAAAGAAATAAAAAAGTCTAAATTTAAATTCGTAATGTACACTGTAAAAATTCTTTAAATTAAAGAAATATATTTTGTTAAATATAATTTATTAACTTAAAAAAATATTTATTAGATTTTAGAACATGTAATAAATATAAAGTAATATTTTGTTATTTATAAGATAAGCTGTAAAATTATGAATTTCTAGATAAAAAAATGATTTCTTTGATTTTTTAAAATATCAATATATAAGAATAAGTAAATGATTTCCTTACAAGAAGAAAATTAGTTTTTTTAATGTAAAAACTGTGTTTAAATAAATATTTACTTGTTTTAAAAGTAAATGAATTGCAAGTAAAATTAAAAGTAATGAAATATAAGTAAATTATTTTGTAAATATATATAAATTATTTTATAATATTAAAAGTATCTTTTTTGTGTTTTAAATTAAAGTTTCTTTTATTCTTTTATCAGAAAATAATTTATTTAAATTTGCAAAGTTATTTATTTGTATTTTACTTACTTTTAAAACAAGTAAATATTTTTTAAATATACTTTTTACATACTTTTTAAACATACGTTTTACATTTAAAAAAGGATCTATTGTCTACTTTTAAATAAATCATTTGTTTCCGTACATAGATATTCCATATGTATACAACATAAAGCATCTCTCAGTTAAAGTGACAGTAGCGCAATAGGTAAGGTAAAAGATTCAAGAAGCAGAGGTCTTAGGTTCGAATCCCAACCTGGTAAGCAAATTTTTGAAGTACAATTTAAATTGAATTAAGTAGCATATGAAACAATAAAGTAGGAAATTTAAGAAAAAGTCAGAAAAAGAGAAAAATGTTTATACTTTTATAAATATAAACGTTCTGTTCATATTCTTTCGGAATCTTCTATAAACATTCATAACTTAATATATAGAATATTCGGTAGATTATTCTGTTCACATTCTGAGAATATCTGAATTGGTGCCATTCGAATGTTCTACGAACATACTAGGAATATATACGAATGTCTTATGGAATATTCCAAATATTCTTGAAGAATATTCTTAAAATATTCATAAGATTGTCTTGTGCTATTTGGGTACTGACTATTAAAAGAGAGATTTCGATAAAATTTTGGGATTTTATTTTGTCGATTATTTACAATTTCTTTAGACGTCTATTCGATATTGAATGGATGTATATATATAAGGTGTAGTAAAAAGAAATCTATTATTTTTCCAATAAATGGCTTTAGTAATGTGTATCTCGCGTTGTATAAGTGCGATCGGTTTACGCTAGATGGCGTTAGAAAGATAAGATTTCGTACTAAAAAAACTTCTCAGACAGTTTTGTGATTGTTTGACTCAGTATTGTTTGAGCGCGCGTCAAAGATGGACACCAGCAAAGAGAAAATACGCCATATTTTATAGTTTTTCTTCGATAAAGGCGAAAACGCAAGCCAGGCGGCTGAAAATGTGAATAGTGTTTATGGTCCTAATACTGTAACAGCTAATCACGTGCAATTTTGGTTTCGTCGATTCCGTTCCGGTAATTTTGATGTCAAAGATGCACCACGCTCTGGAAGGCCAATTGTCGAAAATGTCGATAAAATAATGGAAATCGTCGAGTCCGACCGTCATGTAAGCACTGTTTCGATTGCCCAGGAGCTAAACATTGCACAAAAAACCGTTTGGAACCACTTGAATAAGGCTGGATACAAAAAGAAGCTCGATGTATGGGTGCCACACGAGTTAACGCAAAAAAACCTCATGGACCAAATTTCTATCTGCGAATCGCTGCTGAAACACAATAAAATCGACCCATTTCTGCAGCGGATGGTGACTGGTGATGAAAAGT
>NW_022639518.1:1278838-1290603 GCF_010583005.1 Odontomachus brunneus | reverse complement strand
ACCGAATTTCCATCTGCGAATCGCTGCTGAAACACAATAAAATCGACCCATTTCTGCAGCGGATGGTGACTGGTGATGAAAAGTGGGTCACTTACGACAACATCAAGCGAAAAAGGTCGTGGTCGAAACGCGGTGAGCCGGCGCAAACGGTGGCCAAGCCAGGATTGACGGTCAGAAAGGTTTTGCTGTGTGTTTGGTGGATTGGCAGGGAATCATCCACTATAAGCTGCTCCCCTACGGCCAAACTCTTAATTCGGACCTGTACTGTCAACAATTGGACCGTCTGAAGGAATCAATCGCCCAGAAGCGGCCAGCTTTGGCCAATAGGAGAGAAATTGTGTCCCATCAGGACAATGCCAGGCCACACACATCGATAGTGACTCGCCAGAAACTCCGGGAGCTTGGTTGGGAGGTTCTTATGCATCTACCTTATAGTCCGGACCTGGCACCAAGTGATTACCACCTGTTCCTGTCTATGGCGAATGATTTTGCTGGTGAAAAATTCACCTCAAGAGAAGCTTGTGAAAATCGACTGTCCCAGTTTTTTGCCAATAGGGACAAGAGTTTCTATGAGAGAGGCATAATGGAATTACCTTCAAAATGGCAACAAGTTTTCGAACAAAACGGTGCATGTTTGACCTAAATCGGATCATTCTAACTATGCTAAATAAAGCCTTCAATTTTATACAAAAATAATGGACTCCTTTTTACTACACCTTATATATATATATATATCTTTTGCTTTACGCGTAAAAATGTTTTTATTTTTATTAGAGATTTGACTCGAAATACACAAGTCTTTTACTGATATTTTAAGACTTTAAGATATTTGTTTACTGATATTTTAAGACCCGCTACACTGGACATACCCCTTAATATGATATATCACAATAAACTTACAATAATATTCTTTTCTTTCTATAAATTTCTGAATATTTTATTAATAAATAAGTTATACTTAATTTATTCATTAAAATTAATACATTTTAGGTCGTTTTTTTACTAAGACGTAAACATTTTTTCTTTTATATAAAAGTAACGAGTTGCTCTGTTGTCTTGTAAATTTTAGCTCGTAATCGCCAACCCAGTGAGAAATAACTTATTGATCGATGTCGATCGATAATGCTGCGTTCGGAAACGTCACTAGAGTACTCTCCCTCTCTTTTTATCTTATTCTTGTATTTCGTTAACGGTTATCGTCTAGTAGTGTGCACATAGTGTGTGTTTCCGAACGTCTAAGTCATTTCTTACTGGGATCGCGCGCGTTTTGCATAAAAAATTTATTCTAAATGGAGACGTCAGTTTTTTTTTTAGATTTCCGTTTCAATTATAGTATTACAAAGATAGGAATGTCAGATTACTCGAAAAACATTAAATTGGAAAGAATAGTCAAAGTCATTTTGTAAATAACTACATAAACTTTAGAGATATTAAATAAAATAGATAGGCGAATCAACGCGCGTATTTGCTAGGTATGTTATAATATACTGTGAACACTGTAAGTATACATTGTAAGAACGTCGTTGGAGTCATTAGAATCACCGCGTGCCGCTCAATCGTCAGGGTTAAGCAACGCAGTCAGGATGGATGAGTGACCGCTTCGGATTCGAAATTATCGAGGAAGGATTCGCGAAAGTTTTAGCGTGTGTTTGACAATCTTCGGTTTCTAGCAGTTATAAGACACGAAGAAAATTAGGAATTAGTTTTTTTATGACACAACCCAGTGAGAAATGACTTATCGATCGACGTCGAATCGACGTCTATTTGACGATTTCGACGTCGATCAATAAGTCATTTCTCACTGGGCTTTTACCTAGGGAAAAATAGCAGTTAAATAAACATCGCATCGATACCTATTAGACATCTAAAGCGTCTAAAAGATATCGATAAGACGGTCTATTAGACATCTAAATGTGGACCGTTTTTAGGTCGATATAGATCTTAATCTAGATTAGACGTAGATGGTAGATAGACTTTTCATATAGACGTCTGGTAGACGTCGAATCGACGTAACCTTTTTCGCTGAGGTTGATGAAACATGGATCCATCACTACACGCCAAAAACGAAAAAACAGTCAAAACAATGGACTTCACCCGACGAACCTCCAAAGAAGACAAAAACGGTTTTATCGGCCGGAAAGATCATGGCCATCGTTTTCATCTACTATTTCGAGAAGGAAAGGACAATCACAGGGCAGTACTATGCTGATTTATTGGGCCGATTCGATGCTGAATTGAAGAAAAAACGGCCCCATTTGGCGAAGAAAAAATGCTCTTTCATCATGACAACGCACCAGCTCATTCGTCCGCAATCGCCACAGCAAAACTGGTCGAATTATGCTACGAATTGCTGTTTCATCCACCCTATTCTCCAGATTTGGCCCCCTGCGATTTCTATTTATTTTAAAACATGAAAAAATGACTTGGCGGAAAGCGGTTCACGTCAAACGAGGAAGTCGTCGCCGAAACAGAGGCCTATTTTGCAGAGTTCGACAAATCATATTTTTTGGATGGTATAAAAACGTTGAAATATTGCTGGATTAAATGTATCGAGCTTAAAGGCTATGTTAAAAAATAAGTAAAAAAAAATTAAAAAAATGCGTTTCCTTCCCTAACACGGGTACTTATCATACAGTTCTCATATGTACAATTTAAGCGTCGCTCAGTCAAAGTGACAGTGGCACAATAAGTAAGATGAACGACTCAAGAAGCAGAGGTTTCAAGTTCGAATCCCAGCTGATAAGTAAATTTTTCGAAATACAATTTAAATTCTATTAAGTAGCGTCCAATCAACAGACAATGTTTTTTAAACGTTTTTTAAATATTTATTTTTCATTGATATAGCAGACTGAGTCTGCTATCTGAGTTCTTTGTTTGACGTCGAAACGATATCGAATTGATGTCGATGTAACGACTTTGATATCGATTCGACATCGTTTCGATGTCGAATGACCAATTATTTCTCACTGGGTATTTGTTGCAAAAGTCTTAATCAGACCACTTTCCTCATATCTTTTGATAGGTTGTTTGATTGATTGGCTGACCATGTAGTTAGCCGTCTTCCGACTTGTCGGTTTCGTGCAGTGTTGGGGTGCATTTAGGCCGCATTTAGGTTCTACAGTACATCGTTTGTCAGAGTCGAACGTCGAAATGCAATTGACGGTCTACTGAAAAAGCTTATTTTTCATAAACAAGTTCTTCTCATTGAACCATCGATTACGTTCCAATATCCGACTTCGACAAACGACGTATTGTAGAACTGGCCTTTTCCCACAAAACATACGTGCGCGTGCGACAATCTACGCGGCATTCCGTTTCACATATATGCATACAATATACATGACGTTCCCAGTTAGTCAAAGAATCAGAAAAATGTTGGGAAGACGTTCAAAAAGCATCATTCGGATTAAAAATCGTCTTTTAGACGTCTATATAACGTCTAAACGACGTTTTATACGTCAGATTCTTTCAATAGCTGGAATACTATACGTATGCCAGACAGTACACAATATTTATGATAAAGATTCATAAATATTAATGTCGAATTATTTTTTAAACATATAATATAAATATTTTATAAATATTTTAGGTACACATACATAAAGGAAAAAATATCAAAATCTTTATTCAAAATATTATTAAAATATAAACTAAATATTTTGTACAATATTTATAGTAAACAAGAAATAAGTATTTGTAGTAATATTTTGTAAATATTTCTATTTACAAATATTATACATGAAAAAAGTAAATATAATTATTTATAACTATTACATTAATGAAAGAATAAGAAAATCGAAATTTAAATTGGTAAGGTACCCTGAAAAAATTTTTTAAATTAAAGAAATATATTTTGTTAAATATAATTTCTTAACTTAAAAAAATATTTGTTACATTTTAGAAAACATGTACTAAATATAAATTAATATTTTTTATTTATAAGATATGAGCTGTAAATTTATGAATTTTTTAAATAAAAAAAGATTTCTTTGACTTTTTTGAGATATCTATGTAAAAGAATGAGCAAATAGTTTTCTTACAAGAAAAAAACTAATTTTTTAATTGTAAAAACCGTGTTTAAATAAATATTTGCTAGTTTTAAAGTAAATGTGATACAAGTAAATTTAAAAGTAATGAAATATAAGTAAATCATTTTATAAATCTAAATAAATTATTGTCTGATACTAAAAGCATCTTTTTTGTATTTCAAATTAAAGTTTTTATTATCAGGAAACAACTTATTTAAATTTATAAAATAATTTTTTGTATTTTACTTACTTTTAAAACAAATAAATGTTTTTTAATTATACTTTTTTTCAAACATACTTTTTACATTTAAAAAGATCTATTCTTTTCTTTTTATAATATCATTTGTTTTCGTGCATGGATATACCATATATATACAATACAAAGTACTTCTCGGTGAAAGTGACAATGGCGCAGTGAGTGAGGTGAACGACTCAAGAAGCAAAAGTCTCAGGTTCTCAAGTCCTAGCATGGTAAGCAAATTTTCAAAGTACAATTTAAATTGAATTAAGTAGCATGTGAAACAATAAAATGTAAAATTTAAGAAAAATTCAAGAAAAGAGAAAAATATTTATATTTTTATAAATATTTACAAATGTTCACGTAAACGTTTAATAAATATTTAAAAAACGTTTATTAAATATTTTATAAATATTTTTATATATTTTTATAAATATTTACAAATGTTCACGTAAACGTTTAATAAATATTTAAAAAACGTTTATTAAATATTTTATAAATATTTTTATATATTTTTATAAATATTTATAAATGTTTACGTAAACGTTTAATAAATATTTAAAAAACATTTATTAAATATTTTAAAAACGTCTTTTCCAAAACATTTGAAAAAACGTTTTTTTTAATGAAAAAGAGTGAACGCAATCCATTGTTTTTAACGTTTTCAAAAATATTTTGTAAATATTTTTTAAATATTTTAAAAAATGTTTTTTCCATATTATTTTGCTGGTTGAGCAAGTGAAACAATAAAGTGAAATATTTAAGAAAAATTTAGGAAAGGAGACAAATTTTTATATTTTTATATTATAATATAATAAATATGGATATCTAATATATATTCATTAGATATTTTTGTAAATATTAACTACATATACTATGGATGTTTATTGAATAATAACTTTGATATCCTATGGATATTTATTGGATCTCGTTTTGCGGACATTTGGATATGTTTTGTAAGTCAAATGGATATTTACTAGATATTCGTAGATATCCCAATTATCCATGGAGGATATTTCATAGATATTTAGTAGATATTATGTTCTGTATGGAATAGATGGTAAAGGATCTCCATAGACAGCATTCAACTTCTTTATTTCTTCGCACGTTTTTCCATTCAAAAATAAAAAGCGAATTACGGGTCAATATTGCTCTTTTTCCATTGAATCGAAAAATACCAAACACGTTTATTACAAATGGCTGTCAAATCTATGAAAACTAATCTATGAATCAGTCTGAAATTTTGTGTGGCGTCGTTTAAAAGTGGTAATACACGATGGTAACTTCCCTCAACAACGCCACCTGTCTTCAAATACGGGTACTAATTGATCCACCTTTGTGTATACATATATATGTATGTATAATCTTTTGACCTTGAGCTAAAGTCAAATGAAGATCTCTGTACTGAACATGGAGCTTATACTAATGGAGTGGCCTTACTGTGTTCCGAGAAACTGTACAAGGAGAATCAAGGAAGAGGAGAATATATTTAGATCATTCTGTCTCAACTGTGGCTTCTCCAATCTTTGTATTGTCTTCTTGAGTGGGGATAAGAGAAGCAACTACGAGCAAATCCGAAAGAAAGTAACCTATTAGGTGTACAACTTTGCTTCCGCCGTTTTTTTCCGAAATTCGAAACTTTATTGTAAAAAACTGGTTATACATTTATGATTCAAAGTATTGCCCATCGCTGGCCTCTACTTTCTCCCATTTTTCGGGCAGCGTATGAATCCCGCGCCGAAAAAACTGGTCATCTTTTGAGGCGATCCACGAATCGATCCAATTTTTTACTTCTTCATAAGATCGGAAGTGCTGGTCAGCCAGGCCGTGTGCCATTGATCGAAACAAGTGATAGTCAGAGGAAGCAACGTCTGGAGAATACGGTGGGTGGGGTAGGACTTTCCATTTCAACGTTTCCAAGTATATCTTGACCACTTTTGCAACATGGGGTCGAGCATTGTCATGCTGCAAAATCACTTTATCGTGTCTCTCGTTGCGGCCGTTTGTCTTTCAATGCTCAGTCCAATCGCATCACTTTATCGTGTCTCGTATTTCGGCCATTTGTCTTTCAATGCTCGGCCCAAACGCATCAATTGCGTTCGATACCGATCGCCTGTGATTGTTTCAGTCGGTGTTAACAGCTCACTACGCCGAGCTGGTCCCACCAAATATAGAGCATGACCTTGGAGTCGTGAATATTTGGTTTGGCCGTCGACGTGGAAGCATGGCCGGGAACTCCCCATGATTTTCTGCGCTTGGGGTTATCGTAATGAACCCATTCTTCGTCCCTAGTCACAATGCGATGCAGAAATCCCTTCCGTCTTTGCCTTTCAAGCAGCTGTTCACAAGCAAACAAACGCCGTTCAACATCTCTCGGCTTCAATTCGTACGGCACCCAATTTCCTTGTTTCTGAATCATTCCCATGGCTTTGAGGCGTTTTGAAATGGCTTGTTGAGTCACTCTCAATGATCGTGCCAATTCTTCTTGATTTTGACACGAGTCTTGATCAAGTAATGCCTCCAATTCTGCATCTTCGAAAACCTTCTCTCTTCCACCACTATGCCGGTCTTCAAAATCACCATTCTTGAAGCGTTGAAACCACTCACGACACATTCTTTCACTAATAGCGGCCTCACCATAAGTATTTGAGAGCATTCGATGGAGCCTCAGCCGCAAATTTCTTCATATTGAAGCAGAAAATTAAAACCTCTCGCAAATGACGAGAATTTGGCTCGTAAACTGACATTTTCAATCGAGAATAACTTTATAATGCAGACACAAATCGACTAATGTTTCTATGGGGTTATGTTGACAGATGCCCAAGTTTATTGTATGACATCTATGATCTATTTATTTCGACCACCACTTACCACTAAAGCCATCTATAGGAAAACGGCGTAAGCAAAGTTATACACCTAATAACATTATTTAGCTGTAACAAGAATATTTGTTTAATTTTCTTTGGCAATAAAGTACCTGATTTGCAAAAAAAGATATGAAAAAGACAGTGAAATATATTTTCTTGCTTAAGTATGCATATTAATGAAACAATACATTATGAATTATAATTAATGCATTTAACATATTTTTATGACATTCAAGATTACAAAAAATTGAGGGTCGATTTGTTAGTAGAAGATATGATTCACTACGTACGTTAAAATAAAAAAAGAAAGACCGAAAAATCCATTCGGCGCGTGCGTTAACATTACAAACGTTATTATCCTTCCCATTACATTACATTTGTACAAACATCCAGTACTTAGTTCTTATTGGCACTTTCTTAAAGTTAAGTTCTACTAATTAATATTTCTTACATATTTTGTTATTTCTTAAAATTGTTACAGTGAATTTCGTTTTAAATATATTAGTATTACATAATACTATCTTTCTCTCTCTCTTCCCCCCTCTCTCTCTCTCTCTCTCTCTCTCTCTCTCTCTCTTTCTGTCTTTTTCTCTCTATCCCCTTCTATCTGAAGATAATTAATTTTATTTTATCGCTTTTATTATATAGTGACATAGTCACTACGCTATGTATTGTGACGTGACGATTTTTGAGGATCGTCCGTCACTATGAGTTGCTAAGGAAGCAGGAATGCGCTTCCGAGCTGGAGTGTGGGGGTCGCGTCCTAGCCGTAAGGCGAGGGGATGCACACCCGTCTATAGCGGAAAAATTGTATTAAAATTAAGAGCGGACAGTCGAACGAGCGTCGCAAGATCGGAGTCAATGAGAAGAAAAGGCTACCACCACGGGCGGAGAGGAAGAGAGAGACGACAGGTTGGAGGCCGGAGAGCAGGTGAATCATTTCCGGAATTTTTTTGGGGGGGGGGGGTATCCCTGCTAGAAAGGGCAGACCGACAGGGCTACATGCTTTCAGAGCCAGCATTACGGAGCTACCGGGATCTTGGCATCAGGCGCCGATTGAGAGAGAGCAAGGGAGACTGGGAGCTGCCGCGAGGAAGCCGCAAGGGCGGAGCGGATCGACACCGCGGACGAGCGGAGGACAGCCGCGGCCGAAGCACAGTATCGGCCAACGAATTCTCCGCGACCCGGAGCGTCCACGGAGCCAGCGCGGACTCTGCGAGGCTCCACAGGAAACTTGAAATAACGGCTGTCGAAGACGCAAGGTCAAAACAACAAATTGATAAACGGCCGTTAGGCCAAACAAAAGAGAGAAAACAGTGAGGCAACAAAGGCAGATAAACGGTTCTGGAAAAGTAGCCAATCAACGGTCGCCAACTGGTGAAGAGGGACCCAAATTGGGAATAAAATCCGGCCTCGCCAATCAGCGGGAGCTCTCGTGTGATCGCAGCAGAACGGCAAAGTGTACAGGACGTGACGCCCACCGAGCTGCATCTGCAAGGACGACGACGCCGACGAACGCCGTAAGGCCGACTCCGCTCAAGGACTCATTGTGTTGTGTGACCCGGAAGAGGATCGCCGCTGCCCGCTGACGACTGCGACCGATTCGCGACCGACGATTTGGTGAGTCCGTTTCATACAGACGGTCATTAACGTGTGTATTTTGGAGTCGCGGATTGGGAGACGCGTCGACGGCCGAGGCCCGGCCGTCCCCCGCACGGGAGGTGACGGGAGCCGCATCCGTCTCGCTACGCGAGGAGAGCTCATGCGTCCGGGGTAATGCTGTCGACCGTCCCCGTCGTAACCGAGAACGATCACATACCGCCGCATCAAACAATCGTGAGAATAGCTGTCGTGAACGTTAAAGGTCGTCCTCGAGACGACACGCTGCCGTGTGGAATATTGTCGCGAGCGCAAGTAAGGAGTTGTAACCAAGTAGCTGTCGAAAATAAATCTGTGTTCGGTACAGGAGATCACTGCTCTCGTGTTTTATTGCGGACTCTATCCTCCCCTCAATCACCTCCGACCGCGATCGAACCAGCCCCTCTACCGAAGGGCGGCTGAGCTGCCGAAGGGTCGTACCGGCGACCGATGCTCCTCTGGTCGACAAGTGTAAAGTGAGAGAAAATCGTAAGGTGGTACGGCCGACCGTACCTGGCGCCCAATTCCGAAAGGTTGACTGGAGTCGCAAGTGTCGTAGGAGTGGAACCAGGTTTCACTCCGTTGAGCGAGCGCCGTAGATTTGGTCAGCGCTGCCTCCGCGAGCCGACTACGCGAGGAAAAAGCGTTGCAGTATGTATATATTTTTCTTTAATTATTTGTAAATATTTAAATAACTTTTAAATAACTACTCAGATAGAAATGCGTGATGATTATATTTCATTACAATACTTCATACTATAACTTCTGTTACGTCTGGATATTACGTCCTGGTAGAGAACGCAACACGACGTAAGGTCTCGATCGTACTAGCAAGTCGAGTTACGAGTCAACGACCAGAAGGATCGCTTTACGCGTGTACCGACGTACGACGAGTGGTCCTTTTTCGATCAGAGAACTGAATCTCTTTATCGCGGACGGACCGAGAGCGGATAAGAGAAATGAAGGGGGAAAAGGGAAGGATTCGAAAAGAAATTGTGATATAATTTGAATTGGAATTTAGATAATTCTTAACGATTACATTTATTTTCCTCGCGGGGTTGTTACAATTTTTATTAATTACTAGCACGGAGACAAAGTACGCGCGTGTGTGTGTGTTTGTGTGTGTGTGTGTGTGTGGACTTCTGGGTGAGGGTGAGCACTAATGTTCAGGATCATTGGGAGGTAAAGAGAGTGAAAAGTTCTAGGAGTCTAGGAAGGAACCTGTGCGTAATCCGGGACAAATACTGTACGCGAGCTACCCGGAGTTAAAGTTTTGATATTGAAGAAAACGAGTAACAAACTATAACTTACTGTTGATGTGCGATTTGGAGGAGAGAGTAACTGTTGCTGGATTTCTCAGTTGGGTCCCTTTCGATCCTCGTCTGGATAGAACCTGGTGTTTGTGTGTGAGGGTTGTGGACGATCGCACGATGAATACAGCAATAAGCACAGAGAGTTGAGTAGCTGAACCCTTAGGGTACTTGGATTTTTCCTCAGTGGTAGTAGAAGCACAAGAGTAAGAGAAGTCCAAGAGAAGTGACGTCCAAGAGAAGTGAGGTAAAAAGAGCGTAAGAAGAGGCCGAGGTGCGCGGAGTCGCGCTTATATACGATATTAACTGGAAATGGTTTGGTAGGGAAGATGTGGAAATTTGGGGGTTCCTAGGTTGTTGGATTCGTCAGAGAAAATGGTATGGGGGACTGCTGTATCCAGTAGTAAGTAAGTAGACAGTGTTAAGGAAATCTTCTTGGCTGGGGTTGTGGGTGGAGAAAATCATACGTTTCAAAAGAGAAGGTTATTGGAGGATTTTTAAGGTGGTGAGGGAATCAGCAGATGAGGCGGAACCGAACAACGTAAGTTGGAAAATGTAACGGACATAATTTTTTGTTATCCAGCGGTTCCTTTGATCCCAAGGATAAGGTCCGGTGAAGTTTACTTTGCGGATTAAGGAGTTTTAGTGCTGTATTTTCCAGGGTTATTTCGGAATTTTAGTCGGAATTTTTATTGGGGAAAGACAAAAAAAAAAGGTCTTACGATTCGGAATAGTTTGTTGTTTCCTGACAGAGGAGGCAAAGATAGAGTGCATGACTCATGTCTGCACAGGACGTAACACTTCAATTTGATACTTTTTTAAAGATCATTATGTGATCTCATGACATGAGCACCAGATGTACACAAATAATGTACAAATTATGTTGCAAGTTCTTGACATGATGTTGATTATTATTAAATGAGGTATTTTTGACATCATAACATGTCTGCATTCTGAGGCGCATATGAGCCCGCATCGATGTCTATTCTTGTCCTCATGTCTTGAAGATACATGAATACAATATGAGCTCAGAATGAACACATTTTTCTATTTGAATATATTGCACTCAACAGAATAGTTTGTCAAATATGTTCTGCTGACTACTCAGACAACACAAATGCCCAAAATCGAATCATCTTCAAGACATTTTTAAGACAATATCTTATAAATTTGTCTTAAAGATATCTTAAAGACTTCTTATGACTCGATTTTGGACATTGTGCTATCTAGGTATTATCATACATTATATCATAATTAATAAGATATAAAATATTATATCTCATTTTTGTTCATTTTATTAGATTTATTATGTATTTTTCTTTAATTTTAAATAAAAATTTCAGTACATGTTGTCTCAAAAAAAAGTTTTATAAGAAAAAAAATGAAATAAAACAGTGCTAGAGCACACAGTCACGGGCCTGTGGCCACACTTGAGACAGAATATATATTTCTTTTTGCCGATTCTCTTCGAACACGCTATTGCCATTCTATTATAAATTCTATGGTATTGAATAACTTTTGTCTGAATATAATTTTTATTTGATCATATCCTGTGAAAATAAAAGGAATGATAGAATGGAACACTCTGTATACGGATATTAATTAATTTTTATCTTATGTTAACTTAAATAATCAATTTCTAGAGGTTTAAAAAAAATTTTTTACCCAAATTTTATGACGGGGG
>NW_022639518.1:1269632-1278826 GCF_010583005.1 Odontomachus brunneus | reverse complement strand
GGGGGGGGGGGGGCGAGAAGAAGAGCACATTATATGATGCAATTGGTTTGACTTTGAATAGTCATTTGAAAATAATATAAAAAGCACTTCAAATTTCTTCAATGAGAACACTTATCTTGTTGTTGACAACGTTAAAGCACGATCCAGCCTCGTTGACAACGAATTTGTGCTGTCTAAGTTTTTCTGTAGATTACCCATTTTTTGTTAAAATATAAACATAATATTGCATAAATTATGTTTGATATACAAGTTTCGGAATTTAGCATTTGTAGACATATGTAAAAATATTTGCTGTCTAAGTTTTTCTGTAGATTACCCATTTTTTGTTAAAATATAAACATAATATTGCATAAATTATGTTTGATATACAAGTTTCGGAATTTAGCATTTGTAGACATATGTAAAAATATTTTAGTTTATTTCAATTATATTGCACTAATAAGTTTTAGAAAGGATTAAAAATAAAAATCAAGAGCACTCGCCATGCACAGATTGCATTGCGACATTTAAATACGTCAAGTTTTCATTGAAAGTTTATAGAATATTTAGATTTACTAATTTATTTATAAAATATTTACCAAGATATTTATTATTTATTAACTTTTTTTTAGTAATTTTTTGATGAACCTAATCCTACATTATTTTTTGAGTGAAGAATATACAGGGTGTCCCACCTAACTTGGTTAGAACTATCTTAAATATCTCGCTTATGTTTTACGGTAGGAGGATGCAAAAGGGGAACATTATTCAGTTCGAAGAGACAAATACTGTAAAAAACAAGAAATTTTTCTCAAGGTTATATTTTTTAGAATTTCAAGGTTATTGTCATTTTTTTACATGAGACTATATATTTTTATCATCGCGATATGATAGCCAATGTCAAGACGAATCCAACGACTTACAATACTATGACCTTCACGTGATCTTGAATATGAAAAATTCACAAAAACTGTACAAAGAAAGTCATATCATCTGATGATAATCATAATTTCATATCATCTGATGTTGTCGCAATGTTAAAACCACAGGGAGATTAATAACAAAAAATATTATTTTAACTTTCTGAATCGTAACCGAAAGGAGACTAATAAATGTAAATACAACTTACTAAGATATGTTGATATTGAGGTTACAAGGAACATGTTTAGTAATTCGTCGGTTTAATGCCAGTTCACCTACTTCAAACATAAGAATAATTTGGAAATAGTTCAACTCTTACGATAATTTAGTTTACATAAATGTATTGAAGTTAATAAACATCATTTAGAACACTTGTTAAAATAAATTTATTATTATTAATCTCCCTATGGTTTTAACATTCCGACAACACCAGATGATATAAAATTATGATTACCAGATGATATGACTTCCTTTGTACAGTTTTTGTGAATTTTTTCATACTCAAGGTCACGTAAAGATCATAGTATTGTAAGTCGTTGGATTCGTCTTGACATTAGCTATCGCGATGATAAAAATATGTAATCTCATATAAAAAGAAAGATAAGGACTTTGAAATCCTAAAAAATATGAACTTGAAAAAATTTCTTGTTTTTTGCAGTATTTGTCTCCCCGAATTGAATAATGTCCCCCTTTGGCATCCTCCTATCATAAAACATAAACGAGATATTTAAGATGGTCAAGTTAGGTGGGACACCCGTATATTAGAGAATTTTATAATTATAATTATAGTTATAATTTAGTATGTAATTATAACATGTAATTTATTATTGTTATTACTATTATTAAAAATAAGAAATTTGTACTTACTTCGTTTAACGCATTCATTAATTGTTTTTCCGGCAGATCGTGCTGATACATTCCAACTCCTAAATGCTTCGGATCTATTTTGACTAATTCTGCTAATGGATCCTGCAGACGTCTTGCTATAGAAATAGCTGATATGAAATTTACATCAAGATTTGCAAACTCAGATTTTGCTTCAGGACTACAACTGTAGATCGAAGATCCAGCCTCGTTGACAATGGTATACGTTACATCCAAGAAACCGAACGCCTTTGATTTTATTATTTCTTTGAGAAATAATTCGGTCTCCCTACACGCTGTAGCATTCCCTAATGCTAATATTGTGCACTTATACTTATTTACTAGATTTACTAATACATCAATTGAATGTTTATAAGATGCCTTGGACCTTGTATGAGGATATATTACACTGGTATCGAGAAGATCGCCGCATTCCGACACAACAGCGAGTTTGCATCCGTGACTGAAACCTGGATCTATACCAAGAATAATTTTACCTCGGATAGGAGAAACTAGAAACAATTGCTTAACATTATTCGCGAAAACTTCTATGGATGCTGTCTCTGCTCTAATTTTCATTTCAGCCTTTATACGACGTGTCACCATTCGCTTAAACAGATTTTTATAAGCGTAGTCGACACTTTTGCTCAGTAAATGCATGTGCAATTCTGTTGTTTTCGCTGCAAATGCGAAACGCGACAAACAATATTTTTTAAATGCTTGTTCGAAAGTATCTGGAATAATGATTTTCACACTAAGAATTTTTTTAGATTCAGCTCGATTAATAGCTAATATTTGATGAGGCTTAATGTTTCTTTCAGTCATCTTAAAATTGAAATACATCTCATACTTCTGCTTGTCCATCATATTTTTTGATTTATCTTTCAACATTTCTTTTGTTTTATATTGATTTGTTTGTATTTCTATGGCAGACGTTTCTCGTAAAGTAATTATTTTCTCGAAAATGTCTTTATTTTTACTAATAACGTCTGCTATTATATGTACAATACCATCTTCCACTTCTTTCTCATTTCGTAAACCTTCTTTTCGTTTGTCTACTAAAGATGCCAACAACGGTATCTTTTGTCCTTGTAAAATAGCATCACTAACACTCAACAGACCTAATTCTCTTGCTTTTTCTGCTAGAGATCGTTTTGCTGTTGATTTAAATGAAGAATAAATATATTCAAGATCAATAAGAGATTTTGTAGATGTTATAATAGAATGAATTTCTGGTGACCACTTTCCTAATTTGTCAATGGCTTTGATAATTGTTGTGGCACGATGCTTAATAACCTTGACTTCGTCGAAACTATTCTTAAGCGCTCTCAATTTGTCTGGTTCCATAGATCCGGTCATATTTTTCCTGTACCTTGCAATGAAAGGTATAGTATTATCCTCCTTAAAAAGTTTTACTACATTTTCTGTAATGTGTCTATCCACGTTATTTATCTCACTTATATAATCAACATCGGTCCATTCCATAGATCGTCCAAAGTTAGGACTTAATCTTTCATTGATATTTATATTTGGGTTTTTTTTCTGTTTCTGTTGCGATAGTTCCATATCGAAATTTGTAAATGACATTACTTCTAGCTTTCGTTTCTTTTTATTAAATGTTTCCAAATCTTCTTCATCAAAACATCTATGAATTTTACTCCGTGCATTTGTTTTTTCTATCTTCTTCATTAGCTTTACATCGTTCTTTTTAACTTTTTCTTTCATTTTACTTTTTTCCATTATAGAGCTTTTATTTACTGATTTTGAAAATGTCTTATGATTTTCGTCATCCGAATCTGATAATTCAATGATGATTTGACTACATTTGCTTCGTCTCCTTTTCATTGCAGATTCCTTTTATCTGTCAAATAAAAAAGTTTGTTTAATTACACAAATATGTAAATAAAATAAAATTTTTAATTTTTTTGTCTTTAATGCGCTACTTTACGTTTCATACGTTATTTTGTCTATATTTTTTATCAAGTTATATTTTATAATACTATGTAATCGAACAAGAATTATATCACAGTATGCATGTACGTGTGTCAGAAATAAAATTATATACCTGAATTATGTACCTGAATAACTTGTATACGTTAGTGTTAGAAAATAATTGTTTAAATGAAAGAGAAATTTGTAGGGTATATAAAGGGAAAGTTACGATATCCTATGGTTATATGATATCATCGTCATTCCTCTACTTCACATATTTCATATATTTTTGATTCAATTTTTTTTAAATGGCACACAATATTTTAAACTCCAGTATATGGTACTTCATTCCAAGATGAATTCAATCATAAGTTAACCATAACTTAAAACCAAAAATTGAACCATAACTTTAAAACAAGTTATTCTCGAAATATGAAGCTTTAAATACCGCTGGTTGTCATATCGCCAGCATTCGCATTATCCAATGTGCACTGTAGGAAGGTCAGATTTGTACATTATAATGGTCCTGGAAAGGGCCGATTTTATGCGCGTGCTAAAACGCACGGCATTCTCCTACAGGAATAAGTATTTTAGTGCGAAATATTGCTTTTAAAAGTAATAATGCTTCAATATTTTCTGAGTGAAATGTTTTTTATATTTATGAATCAATTCCTCGTATAAGTACACAATCGTACTCGCGACAATTTTACATTCGTCTATGAGAAACACTAATCGTGAGGTTTTCCTCGCAATGTACATCGGATAATACGGATGTCGGCAGTATGACAACTTTAAAGCTTCATATCAATGACTAAGTTTATACGGCAGCTTAAAACCGGTTTAGTAACAACCGTATTTAGTAAAAAATCCGTCTCGCATCCGATTGGTATATTCTTTTAGATCTAGAAATATACTCCAATCGAATTTAAGAGTTCACTAACTACGATAGTTATTAAACCGGTTTTAAGCTGCCGTGTAAACAAAGTCAATAACTTGTTTCGTAACATAATGATTATTCGTAATAAAGCTTCATATTAATGATTTGTTTCGAAACATATTAGCGTGTTCGAATGGCTTTGGGTTAATCGTTCCGAGAGCGATTATTGACGTTACAAGACTTCATTAGCCAATCACAAAATTTATACGAAAATATTCGACCAATGAACTTGGTTTTAATAACCCAGGGTCGATTAACCCAGAGCCATTCGAACACGCTAATAGTATGATTGTTCGTAACGTAGTATGGTCGTAACAAATAGTATAGTTTATCACATCTGACCGACTGAGAAACTCGGATGCTAACATTTCTTTTTTATTTCATTTACTTGAATATTTCCAGAAATTCAACACACTAGGAACGTACTGACTTTCCTAGTCCGGACTCTAGTCAGGAATCGTTCTTTTTTCAGGGAAAATATCCTAAATGGTATCATCATCATAACATCCCATTTTAAGGATGTATGTGAGCTATAAAAATAGTACCAATTTGATAAAACTTTGGGTAACTTTTCCTTAATTATCTATAATATACTGAAAAAAATTTCAAGTTGATTCACTAAACCGTTGAAGAGTAATTATTACGTTAATTTTACACGTGTTCTTATGGCAAAAGCAACTTTCCTGAATATAATGAGTAAAAACGTATAGAAGAAATAGTACCAAAAATTTAGTAATATTTTTATACATATAGATCCTGAATTATCGGAATTTGCAGAATTTGATTAGTTTTCACAACACGATTTCAGAGAAATTAATTTTTATTTGTGACAATTTTGC
Source organism: Odontomachus brunneus (assembly GCF_010583005.1). Taxonomy (NCBI): domain Eukaryota; kingdom Metazoa; phylum Arthropoda; class Insecta; order Hymenoptera; family Formicidae; genus Odontomachus; species Odontomachus brunneus. The sequence continues at coordinate 1,273,354 of NW_022639518.1, read as the reverse complement.
GATTGTCGTAAGGAGTTAGTAACTGGACTGTGGAGATGCGGCAACGTTACAATCAGCTGGTGTATCAAACGAATAACCTATAAATCAGTATGATAAAGTTACATCGTAAATTCTTGTTTTGTCTGCATTGTTTCATGCAGAGGACAAGACAAATTAAATAATTTCGATGAACAATAGGATAAGTGTGAAATTTGAGGCTTTTATTGTTTCATCTAAGGGTGCGTTCAGATTCCCTACCCGGGTGCACTCTATTACTAGAAACACTATAGTATATGTTACATATACTATAGCACTTCTAGTATTAGAGTGCACCCGAGTAGGGAATCTGAACGTACCCTAACCTGTCTGCATAGTGCATTACTGCCAACGTACAAGCCACAAACTACATGGTACGCTGTTACTACGTTTAACTTTTTTCATTAAATACTTATAATAACAACAAATAATATTGATAGTTATTGTTCAGACAATGCATATTTACCTGTTTTAACTTATCCCAATTACTTTTTTTTCCTTTGCACTGATGGATATTAATGTTAAATAAATACGAAACTTAATTTCTAAAATTGAATTCAGAGCATTTTCCCTGCCAAAAGTTTTATTATAGAAAGTTGAAAAAAAACCAAATAAAAGTAATAAATTGCTGAGAAAATAAAAAATAACTTTTCAAGCAAGAAATATATTATGTTAGTCACTATTTATATCAGTTGTCATTAGGTTTAAAGCAGATATTCAAATTCTTCGTTTTTCAAGCATTTTTGTCACCGATTGTATCTCAGATACATCCTTAAAAACCAGACCACAAGAACACCGCTAGGCAGTAGTTGGGCAGTCAGTCTTATCTCGCCTCTCAAGCCTCTAGCATTGGCTAGAAAGTTACTGGCCTGGTTTACATTGTGCACTTGATACGTGTACTAAATAGTAACTTTCTATTAAATAATCCTAATATCGACGATGTATATAAACAACGGTTATATTAAGTTGATATAATACTCATCAATAAGACGCGTATTGTATCGATTGAATGCGTCGTCCTTGATATGCATTGTCAATATTAAGATTATTTAATAGAAAGTTACTATTTAGTACGCTTATCAAGTGCACGATGTAAACCAGGCTCCTAGGTTATAAGTCTCAAACTCAGAATATTTTTTACACCTAACATTTTTCCTCTAATTAAGCGTTCTACCCACGGAACCGAGAACAATGGTAAAGCCAACAACAATAGGAACCAGAACCTTGTTTATATCACATAGTAAAAATCGTTCTGTTCCATGTTAGGTATAGTTGGATTCCGTGCGAAGTCGAGAAGAGGAATTCGTTAGATAAAGACGAGGAGTCTTTTTATATCTGTTCTTATTTCATCACCGTTCAGTTGCCAGATACAAGTCAGCGGCGGATCTTATCGTGTTCTCTTTCACCTGCCCTTTCTTTCAAGCGATGTGTTGCCCGAACAGAAAAATATTTTGAGGCTTCGGGTGACTCGGCAATGAGCCTTGTTAAGTTAGCCCCCAACTTTTGAAAAAAAACTTTCTACACGTCAATCATTTACATATTGTTTGCACATGTATACATACTCCTCAGTATTTTCGTTTACATTTTGCATTTAAAAGTTATTAAAAAAACAAATTTAGGAGGGCTATCTTTATACTAGCTCTCCAACCTTCAGCAAATTAAATTTAAATTGACTTAATCCATAGATTTTCGTTTGCACATTACAAAACAAGTCGAAACTTTTCGTTTGCACACTTCTCGTTCAAAAATTATTTAGAAATTAATTACGGGGGTTTCATATTTACCAAATCTTGTGTTTTTGTAAAATTCTCTCGTGCAGATAATACCGCTACCATATAACGCATACGCTAAGCTATTATTATTAAATAATATTTTATATAACGCATACCCTAAGCTATTATTATTAAATAATATTTGAGCTAGAAGTGCAAACAAAAGTTGACTTGTTTCGCAATGTGCAAAGAAAACTCTATAGATTCCCGTCGTGAAAAATGTTAATAGTATTACCATTGAAATCAGTGGTAAAATCATTTGGACTAATGATAAAATCATATGGACTCAACGGTATTGTCATTAACGAATAATTTTACTACTTAAAGAGTTCAGTAGGAAAATCTTTCGGTTAATAATAAAATATTTTACTATTGGATATACTCCAGTAGGAATATCATTCAATGAATGGTATATTAGTTACTATTGCATATTTACTAATAAGAATACCATCCGATCAGTAGTATAATATTTTGCCATTGGATGGCAAAATATTACGTCAATAGGAACATCATTCAGTTAGTAATAATAATTTGTCATTAGATTTATATGTAATTATACAATTTACACTCATCACCTCCGATTTTGACGAAAAAATACTCGACGCGTTTTTTCTCAGCGTATTTTAATTGATCAGCTGGTTGGCTGATTGGCTGGATTCAAGCCTCGTCCCCTACTCCCTAACACCATCTACACAAGGGGGGGGGGGAGGAGGGCATATAAGGACAACTTTTACCCAAGGGAGCTCAGTATCAGAGTTTTCAGCCCTGATGATGCAAATTGCAACGTTTGCGAAACGTCGGCACATCGCTGATTCAAGACACGGCTCCATTCCGGAAGCTATACCTAGACATTGTATCAATGGCCGTGAAAGCCTCAAATCTAGTATTAGAAGCCTGCACGGAGAGGCTATCCTAGGGTCGGTAAATTTATTTTCCAAACTCAGGAAGTCCTTGCATGTCCAACTGCTCTCCCTAGCATTTCTGAAACGGTGCCGCGACCATCATGTAGTACCGAAATGCTTTCAATTAAAAAACCCATTTCCATCTTCTAACCAGGCCAAAGGCATTCTACGACAAGCGTCGTTGAGGTTAGTCAAAGACAGAATCTCAGCCACCAAGAAGAACTTGGCTGAGATATCCCAAAAACTATTAAAATTACATCTCTCTCTTGCAAAATCGTTGGAACCTGAGCTGTGGCTAACACTGGATCGGGTTACTCACGAACAAGCTGTTCACTCAGCCGAAGCAAGAACACAAAAACAGAAGAGCAAGTATGATAAGATCAATCCACAGACTCAAATGCCAGTTCTCACACATACAGTAAAGAATCTTAGCGATCAAGACCTATCACCATCCGAAGTCACTGTGCTAGCTAAGGGACACAATTTTGCTGTCACTCCCTCTAGTATCCCTACGGAAGAAATTATCAGCCAAATTGAAACGGCTATTTTCCACCTTCCTTTAGAGGCAAGCAATGACATCAGAAATCGAACCAACCAACCAACATCCTACGCAAAGCCAAACTTCCCAAGCAAAATATAAACAAAAAAGAACGCCGAGCTCTCCATGGTCTGAAACAAAACAACAAGATCAATATTTGACAAAGGGAACGCTACTGTAGTTATGAACAGGGAAGACTATTGCAGTAAAATCAATAGTCTACTCTCAGACCAAAAAGTCTACAGGAAACTCAAACGCAACCCAACATCCAGCATAGAGAAGAAAACATCTCTTCTGAAAAATGCAGGTCTCCTTCTTCAAACTACCAAGTATTTAACCCTTCAAGATTCTTCAGCACCTAGACTCTAAAATCCACAAGGTCTTCCAAAAATCCACAAGGAATCAGTGCCCTTACGCCCTATTGTCAGCAATATTGGGGGACCTACCTACCAGTTAGCCCGCTATCTCACCAAACCCCTCCAGAAACTTACTGGT
>NW_022639518.1:1268351-1269547 GCF_010583005.1 Odontomachus brunneus | reverse complement strand
AAACTTACTGGTCTCAATGATTCCCATATCAAGAATTCAACGGATTTCGTGAATAAGATCACAAAAATCAAAATGAATACTAATGATACCCTGGTGAGTTTCGATGTAGTCTCACTGTTTATTAATGTTCCAGTCCAGGATACTTTAAACATCATCAAGAATTCCGAGGAAATTCCTGCCAACCTCTTCCCACTAATAGAACACTGCTTAACTTCAACTTATTTTCAGTTCCAAGGAGAGTTTTTCAAACAAACCTCTGGAGCGTCGATGGGATCTCCTATATCTCCTATCATTGCAAACATCTTTATGGAACATTTTGAGAATGAAGTTTTGAGGAACGCACCACTGAAACCATCCACATGATTTCGGTATGTTGACAATACTTTCGTAATTTGAAATCATGGCAGGGAAACTCTTTCTCAGTTTCTCGGGTTTCTCAATTCACAACATCCCAGTATTCAGTTTACAATGGAAGTGGAACAAAATAATCAAATACTCTTTCTGGATGTGCTAGTCCAAAAGAACCAAGATGGCACCTTAGGTCACCAGGTCTACCGAAAACCAACACACACGGACCGATATCTACATGCAACCTCTCATCATCATCCCTCGCGAAAGAATTCTGTTATAAGTTCATTGGTTTACAGAGTGCTCACAATTTCGAAACCATCTTCTCTGGATGGAGAACTAGAACACCTCAGTACAGCCTTAGCCAAAAATAGATACAACAGCAAAAACATCTCGCAAATAATAAAAAAACCAGAAGAACAGAATTGTCAGTCCTAAAAACACTGACACACTAGATGAAGAGAGAGAAAAGAAAATGACGGCTGTCCTTCCATATCTTCAGAGCATAACAGAACCTATCAGCAGGATTCTGGGTAAACACAAAATCAAAGTAATCTTCAAACCCCATAGGAAGCTCTCCCATTTACTCCCAAATCCGAAGGATCAGAAATCATGCCTAGAAACATCAGGTGTATATAAGATCCCTTGCTCTTGTGGTAAAGTTTATATAGGAGAAACCGGAAGGAAAATCAGTACGCGAATCAAGGAACATCAGCGATGTACCAAGTATGGTCACTTTACTCAATCAGCCCTAGCTGAACACTGGATGGAGACTGGACACTCCGTACAATATGACAAAGCCACCAGATTGGCTCCCTCACAGAGTTATTTTGCCAGAAAACATCGTG
>NW_022639518.1:1264480-1268341 GCF_010583005.1 Odontomachus brunneus | reverse complement strand
CTGGACACTCCGTACAATATAACAAAGCCACCAGATTGGCTCCCTCACAGAGTTATTTTGCCAGAAAACATCGTGAAGGTCTAGAAATTTTAAAATATCCCAACAACCTCAACCGAGACAAAGGTATGCAAGTAAACTCTATTTGGCATACTGTCCTCCCGGTTTTTTTAATTGACCAGCTAATCAATTAAAATACGCTGATTGGCTGGATTCAAGCCTCGTCCCCTACTCCCTAACACCATCTACACAAGGGGGGGGAGAGGGGGGCATATAAGGACAACTTTTACCCAAGGGAGCTCAGTATCAGAGTTCTCAGCCCTAATGATGCAAACTGCAACGTTTGCGAAACGTCGGCACATCGCTGATTCAAGACACGGCTCCATTCCGGAAGCTATACCTAGACATTATATATAATTATATATATATAAGTAGAATGTATGAACATATGTATGAATAGACAAATTTAATACATAATAATATATAATTATGTATAATTATATATAATTTTATATAATTTTATATAATTATATAAGAAAAATTTTTCATTGAGTGGTTTGGGATACCCTGTATATATACATAAATTGTATATACATAATTATTGTATATATATTTTAAACTAACTTATCATTTACTCTCAAATACACAATAATGTTAAGTTAAAAATATAAGAGCAATAATCGCGTCACTATTTCGTCAATATACATTATAGTAATATCCATCGCATATTAATTGTTTTTGTTTTCAATATCTATTAGTAAATATATCATTACAATGTTTTGTAAGCACATGAAGATACATTATATAACCACAAGTTATGAAGATTTCGTCAGAGCCATTTGAATCATTACTAGTTGTCTGATCACTAAGATTGAGCAATAGCAACGAAGATTAGGACCAAGACTAGGAAATGAGATGACCGGTGCAGTTCGAAACCATGCAGAAACACATATAAGTGAAACGCCGCAAAATATGATGTACCAGTTTTTTTTTATTATTTTAACAAAATAACCAAGCATTAAATTATATAAGAGTGCGTGTGACTGTATTTCTGTATGCCCGTATGTTAATAATGTTTTATATATTTGGTACCACTGGTAAATAGTAAAATCACTGACCAGTGGTAAAATCAGCTCAGTGTTAAAATATTAATATTGGCAAAAACTCATTCAGTTTGCCAATGAAAATACCATTGAAAAAGCCATTCACTTTCAATGATTTTTTCAAATGGTAAAACCATTTATTTTTCGCGACAAAAATTAACCCTTCGTTGCACGTTTGTTTAATAAATAGAATTTTATGAAATTTGTTTTCGGGGATTTTTAGATTTGCTGAGTAGGAATCCGATATCAAAAATGTAAAATGCAAAATGGCGGTTCTAATATGGCGGACAAAATTATCAAAATCGATCGGATTCGCTTGAAACTTATTATCCGAAGATTTTCGAGGTCGCTGATTACGAATTCGATGTAAAAAACATAAAATTCAAAATAGTGGATCCAATATGATGGACAAAATTATTAAAATCGACTGGATTCGCTTGAAACTCCCAAAAATTCTAATTTTATCCACCATATCGTATCTACCATTTCGAATTTTGTATTTTTAATATTGGATTCGTAATCAGTGGCCACAAAAACCTTCGAACAACAAGTTTCAAGCGAATATGATCGATTTTGATGATTGTTTATATCGTATCCGCCATTTTGAATATTGTATTTTTAACATCGGATTCGTAATCAGTAAGCTGAAAATCCCCGAATAATGAGTTTCAAGCGAATGCGGTCGCTTTTGAAAATTTAATCGCCATATTGGATCCGCTATTTTGAATTTTGTATTTTTCACATCGGATTCATAATCAGTGACTTCAAAAACTAGTAAAGAGTGATTTTGGAATATAGGTTATTGAGCAAAATTTTATACAAATAAATTTATCCACTAAAAACGACATTTTTTAAGTATATATTTATTAATAACAAACTACTTATTTAAAATATAGTTTTAGAAGTTAATTTATTAGTTAGAGCAATCTTTTAGCAGTCCAGCAATACTAAAAGAATATATGAAAAATTTGATTTATTAAAAAAATTAATTTGGATGATAAATATTCCATACAGATAATATAAGGTGTAGTAAAAAGAAATCCATTATTTTTCCAATAGATGGCTTTAGTAATGGGTGCGTTCCGTTTCCACGCATAATGCGCATGAAGCGCAGCGTTAGAGTGACAGAAATATGAAAGTAAGATAAAATGAGAGGCAGAGCACTCGGGTGAGGTTCTCGAACCTAGGTTAGGTTAGTTCTCGAACGCATGAACTGCATCAGCTCCGAGGTAGTGCAGTCTATGCGATCTCATGCGTTCGAGAACTAACCTAACCTAGGTTCGACAACCTCACCCGAGAGCTCTCCCTCTCTTTTTATCTCACTCTCGTATCTCTGTCACTCTAATGCTGCGTTTCATGCGCATCATGCGTGGAAACGGAACGCACCCAATGTGTATCTTGCGTTGTATAAGTGCGATCGGTTTACGCTAGATGGCGTTAGAAAGATAAGATTTCGTACTAAAAAAACTTCTCAGACAGTTTTGTGATTGTTTGACTCAGTATTGTTTGAGCGCGCGTCAAAGATGGACACCAGCAAAGAGAAAATACGCCATATTTTAGTTTTTCTTCGATAAAAGCGAAAACGCAAGCCAGGCGGCTGAAAATGTGAATAGTGTTTATGGTTCTGATACTGGAACAGCCAATCACGCGCCATTTTGGTTTCGTCGATTCCGTTCCGGTAATTTTGATGTCAAAGATGCACCACGCTCTGGAAGGCCAATTGTCGAAAATGTCGATAAAATAATGGAAATCGTCGAGTTTGACCGTCATGTAAGCACTGTTTCGATTGCCCAGGAGCTAAACATTGCACAAAAAACCGTTTGGAACCACTTGAATAAGGCTGGATACAAAAAGAAGCTCGTATGGGTGCCACACGAGTTAACGTAAAAAAACCTCATGGACAGAATTTCCATCTGCGAATCGCTGCTGAATCGCAACAAAATCGACCCATTTCTGCAGCGGAAGGTGACTGGTGATAAAAAGTGAGTCATTTACGACAACGTCAAGCGAAAACGGTCGTGGTCAAAACGCGGTGAGCCGGCGCAAACGGTGGCCAAGCTAGGATTGACGGTCAGGAAGGCTTTACTGTGGGTTTGGTGGGATTGGCAGAGAATCATCCACTATGAGCTGCTCCCCTATGGCCAAACTCTTAATTCGGATCTGTACTGTCAACAATTGAACCGTCTGAAGGAATCAATCGCCCAGAAGCGGCCAGCTTTAGCCAATAGGAGAGGAATTGTGTTCCATCAGGACAACGCCAGGCCACACACATCGATAGTGACTCGCCAGAAGCTCCGGGAGCTTAGTTGGGAGGTTCTTATGCATCCACCTTATAGTCCGGAACTGGCACCAAGTGATTACCACCTGTTCCTGTCTATGGCAAATGATTTTGCTGGTGAAAAATTCGCCTCAACAGAAGCTTGTGAAAATCGACTGTCCCAGTTTTTTTGCCAATAGGGACAAGAGTTTCTATGAGAGAGGCATAATGGAATTACCTTCAAAATGACAACAAGTTATCGAACAAAACGGTGCATATTCGACCAAAATCGGATTATTCTAACTATGCTAAATAAAGCCTTCAATTTCATGCAAAAATAATGGATTTCTTTTTACTATACCTTATATTATGCAACAAAGGGTTAAGTTAGTTCAAATTCCATTTTTCGCATTTTTAACACTCGCTATCGTGTGTGTGTGCGTGCGTACGTGCGTGCGCGCGTGCGTGCGTGTGTGTGTGTGTGTGTGTGTGTGTGTGTGTGTG
>NW_022639518.1:1261982-1263149 GCF_010583005.1 Odontomachus brunneus | reverse complement strand
GTGTTTTGGAAAGCTCTCGAGATAAGCTACAAGAATATACAATAAAAAATGGGGGTATCCATTTAAAAACATCATTGTGACCTTGACCTGATCTTTATGACGCAACTCAAGGTCAAACTGCTAATATCATAAAATAGATCTTTTTAAACCCTACAACTTTTGTATTTAACATTTTTTTATACAACGCTTTGTTTTCGAGATATTCAGGTGTTCCGGTATATAATATTCACCCTGTATATACAATATAAAGCTCTCTCACAAGAGACATGACAGAACTGTCCCTCACCGATTTTTATGCGCTTTGGATATGTTGTAGAGCATCAAAAAATAAGAGACATTTTTTATATCGGTTTATCTCGAGGTTTAGAGGTTAAAACAGTTCTTTGAAAAAAAATTAACTTTTTCATTTTTATTAAATAATTCCTAAAATATGATTCCTATATGAAAAAATATTTCCTACAAAAGTTTTACAATATTTAATGCCCTTTGCAACAGTATATTTCATTTTTTTATTGTTAAATTTTTTACTCCCCTTCCCCTCTCTATTCGTTACCTTCGCAAAATTTTTAAGTTTTTATAAGGACAAAAATTGTAGAGCATTTAATATCCATTCATATATAATAGTAAAAGTTGATCATGCTTTAATTATTGAAAAACAACGTGATAATATCGTGTTATAGACGCCACATTGTCCAAGTAGATGGATACTATAGATAGCTGTTATTGTAGGTAGAGGAATATAATAAATTGTAGAAAAATAAGAAATAGGCAATTGCATATATTTAATATATAATATTTACAACGTATAATGTATGTCTTATTATATTATTTTAATCATGTAATTAATACAATATTAAAGAAAATTCGATACAAAACTTACATACACACGGAAAATAAATGTTTTATTTATGACACATACTTGTTACAAAGATGGTACTCATGGAAAAAATATGTGATGCAAAGTGATTGTTTGCACCAAGAACAAATAATTACATTACATTTACAAATATATTTATATATAATTACATTTACATTATTATTCGACAAAAATCGAACTTCTTTTCGTGACAAGATTACGAATAGTCATTTCCGATGTATTTTTGCCTGCTGAACACGAAACCGCTATCCAAATTTGGCTATCACATCACAATTTTGAGAAAAATTGCG
>NW_022639518.1:1258542-1261972 GCF_010583005.1 Odontomachus brunneus | reverse complement strand
GCGTTGTATAAGTGCGATCGGTTTACGCTAGATGGCGTTAGAAAGATAAGATTTCGTACTAAAAAAACTTCTCAGAGAGTTTTGTGATTGTTTGACTCAGTATTGTTTGAGCGCGCGTCAAAGATGGACACCAGCAAAGAGAAAATACGCCATATTTTAGTTTTTCTTCGATAAAAGCGAAAACGCAAGCCAGGCGGCTGAAAATGTGAATAGTGTTTATGGTTCTGATACTGGAACAGCCAATCACGCGCCATTTTGGTTTCGTCGATTCCGTTCCGGTAATTTTGATGTCAAAGATGCACCACGCTCTGGAAGGCCAATTGTCGAAAATGTCGATAAAATAATGGAAATCGTCGAGTTTGACCGTCATGTAAGCACTGTTTCGATTGCCCAGGAGCTAAACATTGCACAAAAAACCGTTTGGAACCACTTGAATAAGGCTGGATACAAAAAGAAGCTCGTATGGGTGCCACACGAGTTAACGTAAAAAAACCTCATGGACAGAATTTCCATCTGCGAATCGCTGCTGAATCGCAACAAAATCGACCCATTTCTGCAGCGGAAGGTGACTGGTGATAAAAAGTGAGTCATTTACGACAACGTCAAGCGAAAACGGTCGTGGTCAAAACGCGGTGAGCCGGCGCAAACGGTGGCCAAGCTAGGATTGACGGTCAGGAAGGCTTTACTGTGGGTTTGGTGGGATTGGCAGAGAATCATCCACTATGAGCTGCTCCCCTATGGCCAAACTCTTAATTCGGATCTGTACTGTCAACAATTGAACCGTCTGAAGGAATCAATCGCCCAGAAGCGGCCAGCTTTAGCCAATAGGAGAGGAATTGTGTTCCATCAGGACAACGCCAGGCCACACACATCGATAGTGACTCGCCAGAAGCTCCGGGAGCTTAGTTGGGAGGTTCTTATGCATCCACCTTATAGTCCGGAACTGGCACCAAGTGATTACCACCTGTTCCTGTCTATGGCAAATGATTTTGCTGGTGAAAAATTCGCCTCAACAGAAGCTTGTGAAAATCGACTGTCCCAGTTTTTTTGCCAATAGGGACAAGAGTTTCTATGAGAGAGGCATAATGGAATTACCTTCAAAATGACAACAAGTTATCGAACAAAACGGTGCATATTCGACCAAAATCGGATTATTCTAACTATGCTAAATAAAGCCTTCAATTTCATGCAAAAATAATGGATTTCTTTTTACTATACCTTATATTATGCAACAAAGGGTTAAGTTAGTTCAAATTCCATTTTTCGCATTTTTAACACTCGCTATCGTGTGTGTGTGCGTGCGTACGTGCGTGCGCGCGTGCGTGCGTGTGTGTGTGTGTGTGTGTGTGTGTGTGTGTGTGTGTGACGCATATCCTAAACCATTATTTTTAAATAATGTTTGAATTAGAGCAATGTGCAAACGAAAAGTCGACTTATTTCATAACGTGCAAACGAAAATCTATTGATTAAGTCGATTTAAATTTAAATTGCTGAAAGTTGAAGGGCTATTGTGAAGTTGGCCCCTCTAAATGTTTTTTTTATAATTTTTAAATGAGAGGTGTGCAAACGAAAATACTGAGTGTGCATACATGTACAAATAATGTGCAAAGAAATGACGTATAGAAAATTGATTTTTTCAAAAGTTAAAAAGCTAACTTCATAAGGCTTTGGCAATGTATGTCAGCGGGTACCTATTCTTTACAAAATCCGTAGCAGCGTAAGCATGATTTGGGCTACCCTCGTTCGGATTTGGTCATATTAGGGGGATAAATTGTTATCATCATAGGATTTACCTCAAGTATCAACTTAAAAAAATTTGGTAATTATTGACTATAGGGGCGGCAGCTTCAATTACCTTAACATATGTTGTCAAGGTCATTACCCTGAATAACCTTCGAGAGGTTTTAACTAGCGCTCATTGTTTAATAAAAAGTTATTAACAAAAAGTTTTATAAACGGAACGTAATTCTGGTACACAGTATACATTGAAATATAGTAAAAGGTGCTTGTTCCTAGCCGTGCCACTACGGGGTTAAAAACATCGAATTTTTAGGTTAGAAAGGTGCCAGCCGTACGCACGTACACGCACGCACGCACGCACGCACAACTGCTAACCCGTCCGCGTGTTCGCCCGCCCGCTCGAGCGGGCTCGCGGTGTGTACGTACCTATTGTATTTGAAGTTTTATAAATACACTCTTTTTCTTACACTTTCGTGAGAAATTCCTATTCTTTAGCTATGCCTCTCAGATCCCCACCACAGCGGGAAAGGCCTAAGTCTATTGTGTTTAAGCTAAAGAGTAAAAATTTCTCACAAAAGTGTAAGAAAAAGTTTATATTTATAAAACTACATACGCCTACATACCCAGGCGGGCAGGCGAGCGCGCGGACGGGTGAGCTGTGTGTGCGTGCGTGCGTGCGTGCGTGCATGCGTGGTCATGTGCATATGCGTATGTGTGTGTGTGTGTGTGTGTACATGCGTACGGCTGGCACCTTCCTAGCCTACAAATTCGAAGTTTTTATGTATAGTGTCCAAAAATTACATTTATTTTATGCAACTTCTTTTGTTAATAATTTTTTAACGAACGAGTGCCGACTAAAACTTTTTGTAGGTTACTTAGGGTAACCTGACCTTAACAATATATTTTAAGGTCAAGGTCATTGAAGTTGTCTCCCCTAGTCAATAATTATCAAAAATTTTTACAAAAGTTATGAACAAATTTTGAAAAATTAAAAAATTAAATTTTTTTCAAATTGACTTATCCGATCTTAATGGCTAAAATATGTTATATAGTATATTAAGGCAATTTTGAAAAAGAAATTGAGAATTAATATCGCATTAATAAGAAGAGACTAAAAAAATTATTGTTATTTTCTAATACATTTGTTTTTAATAAATTATTTTTTTATCACCAAAAATTAGTTTTTTAAATGTAAAAACTGTATTTAAATAAATATTTACTTGTTTTAAAAGTAAATAAAATACAAATAAATTTAAAAGTAAATGAAATATAAATAAATTATTATATTATATAAATCTAAATAAATAATATTCTCTAATAATAAAAGTATCTTTTTTGTGTTTCAATTTAAAATTCCTTTTGTTATCAGTAAACAATATATTTAAATTTACAAAGTGATTTATTTTTACTTTGCTTACTTTTAAAATAAGTAAATATTTTTTAAATATATTCTTTTTACATACTTTTTAAACGTACTTTTTACATATAAAAGAATCTATTCTCTTCTTTTAAATAAATCATTTTTTTCGTACATGGATATACTATATACAGGGTGAATATTATATACCGGAACACCTGAATATCTCGAAAACAAAGCGTTGTATAAAAAAATGTTAAATACAAAAGTTGTAGGGTTTAAAAAGATCTATTTTATGATATTAGCAGTTTGACCTTGAGTTGCGTCATAAAG
>NW_022639518.1:1249673-1252812 GCF_010583005.1 Odontomachus brunneus | reverse complement strand
GAGATAAGCTACAAGAATATACAATAAAAAATGGGGGTATCCATTTAAAAACATCATTGTGACCTTGACCTGATCTTTATGACGCAACTCAAGGTCAAACTGCTAATATCATAAAATAGATCTTTTTAAACCCTACAACTTTTGTATTTAACATTTTTTTATACAACGCTTTGTTTTCGAGATATTCAGGTGTTCCGGTATATAATATTCACCCTGTATATACAATATAAAGCTCTCTCACAAGAGACATGACAGAACTGTCCCTCACCGATTTTTATGCGCTTTGGATATGTTGTAGAGCATCAAAAAATAAGAGACATTTTTTATATCGGTTTATCTCGAGGTTTAGAGGTTAAAACAGTTCTTTGAAAAAAAATTAACTTTTTCATTTTTATTAAATAATTCCTAAAATATGATTCCTATATGAAAAAATATTTCCTACAAAAGTTTTACAATATTTAATGCCCTTTGCAACAGTATATTTCATTTTTTTATTGTTAAATTTTTTACTCCCCTTCCCCTCTCTATTCGTTACCTTCGCAAAATTTTTAAGTTTTTATAAGGACAAAAATTGTAGAGCATTTAATATCCATTCATATATAATAGTAAAAGTTGATCATGCTTTAATTATTGAAAAACAACGTGATAATATCGTGTTATAGACGCCACATTGTCCAAGTAGATGGATACTATAGATAGCTGTTATTGTAGGTAGAGGAATATAATAAATTGTAGAAAAATAAGAAATAGGCAATTGCATATATTTAATATATAATATTTACAACGTATAATGTATGTCTTATTATATTATTTTAATCATGTAATTAATACAATATTAAAGAAAATTCGATACAAAACTTACATACACACGGAAAATAAATGTTTTATTTATGACACATACTTGTTACAAAGATGGTACTCATGGAAAAAATATGTGATGCAAAGTGATTGTTTGCACCAAGAACAAATAATTACATTACATTTACAAATATATTTATATATAATTACATTTACATTATTATTCGACAAAAATCGAACTTCTTTTCGTGACAAGATTACGAATAGTCATTTCCGATGTATTTTTGCCTGCTGAACACGAAACCGCTATCCAAATTTGGCTATCACATCACAATTTTGAGAAAAATTGCGTCAAAGCGGCCAAAAATGACGATTTTGAGGGTTTCGTAGCATTGTAACAGTTTTTCAAAATTTTTCTCTACATTTTTTTTCTATATTTTGTTAATGCCACGTAAAAGTATCAATTTTTAGTTTGAAAATGTATCTGCTGTCGTTTTTCAATGCTTTTTTGTTTTCAACATATGGCTAATCAGAAACAGTCGTCGGCATCAATATCACTGGGCAGAACAATTTTTTTTGCAAAAAGGAATAGTCATTTTCTTTATATTTTTGTCTGCTTGCCATTTTTCACAATTTTGAGAAAAATTAAGGAGTAAGATATAAGATAAGAAGATTCCCGCATTCGGCTTTTTGGCCTCTCTGACGTCATTTTTCTCAAAATTGTGACGTAATAGTCAAATTTGGATTCGTTTTAGCAGGCAAAAATACCTGGAAAATGATTATTCACTTTATTCCAAAAAAAAATTGATCTGCCCAGTGATATTGATGCCGATGACTGTTTCTGATTAGCCATATGTTAAAAATAAAAAATCGTTGGAAAACGACAACAGATGCATTTTCGAACTAAAAGTTGATTTACTTTTACATTCATTTTTACTTTTACGTGGCATTAACAAAATGTAGAGAAAAAATGTACCGTTTGCGCTACAGCGCCACGAAAACCCTCAAAATAATTTTTGGCTTTGACACCATTTTTCTCAAAATTATGACGTGATAGTCAAATTTGGGTGGCGGATTTGTGTTCAGTAGGCAAAAATACATAAAAAATGACTCGCAGTCGTGTCACGAAAAAATTCGATTTTTGTCGAACAGTGTAGTTATTTGTTCTTGGTGCAAACAAACACTTTGCATCATATATTTTTTTCCATGAGCATCACTTTTGTAACAAATATGTATCATAAATAAAATACATTTATTTTCCGTGTGTATGTAAGTTTTGTATCGATTTTTATTTAATATTGTATTAATTATATGATTAAAATAATATAATAAGACACACATTATACATTGTAAACATTATATATTAAATATATGCAATTATCTATGTGTTATTTTTCTACAATTCATTATATTCCCCTACATACAATAACATAGCTATCTACTTGAACAGTGCGGCACTTATAGCACAATGTTATCATGTCGTTTTTCAACGATTAAAGCAACTTTTATTATTATATATGGATGGATTTGGTATTAAATGCCCTAAAATTTTTGCCCTTATAAAAACTTAAAAATTTTGCAAAGGTAACGAGTAGAGAGAGAAAGAGGAGTAAAAAATTTAACACTAAGAAAATTAAATACACTGCAAAGGGCATTAAATACTGTAAAACTTTTGTAGGAAACATGTAACGCTATTTCGCGTTCGGTGCGGGATAAGCTGCGAGTCGGTGTGGTCCGGATTCGAGCAGATGTCAATAATCGTGAAGACAGTGGAATGGATATTAGAATAATATATATTAGATGGCTATTTACAATGTATATGTACAGGTTGAGTCGACGCCGTTGGCTTCGTGCGCGGGCTTTTGTGTTCGCGCGTGTTGATGTCCGCTGCGGCGGAGCTTGGGCTGCGGGACCGCTGGTGGTCGCGGGACGCGGGCGGTCGTGTGATGCGTCGACCGTGTTGTGCTTGCGGCGCGATGTTGACGTTTGGATCTTTAATTTTGGTCGCGCGAGGAGAGCCGTTACTTGATGACTAACACGGCCCTGCTTGCGCGATGCGTCGGATTTTTGCGGCGCGGTCGCGTGCTACGATGCGGTGCCGCGGGGATCGGTTTCCCCGGGACGGCGGCGCGGCTTCGCGGAAGTCGCCCTTACGAATCCAATAAGGCGACGGATCGGTAAGCAAGGATGTAGGTTTTACGAATCCAATAAGTCTACGCGGATGTCGACTTTACGAATCCAATAAGTCGACGGAGCGGTAATCAAGGATGTAGACTTTACGAATCCAATAAGTCTACGCGGATGTCGACTTTACGAATCCAATAAGTCGACGGAGCGGTAT
>NW_022639518.1:1244735-1249360 GCF_010583005.1 Odontomachus brunneus | reverse complement strand
GGTATCGAGGAATGCCGACTTTACGTATCCAACAAGTCGGCGGAACGGTATCGAGGAATGTCGACTTTACGAATCCAATAAGTCGACGGAGCGGCATCGAGGACGATCTAGGATGCGATGTTCTAGGTAGCGGTGTTCGCGAGGTGCTGCTACTGTTGGAGTCTGAGCTCTGTTCAGCGGAGTGCCTCGGAAGACTGCTCTCGCTGAGCTTTTCGCGCGGTCTTTTATACTACTTTTAATCTGATATCGTGTTGTGATATTCGCGGTCGGTCGGCGATGTTTACATTGTCGCGTGTTCGGTTTCGTGACGAGTCGTTTGATTTTATCGCTATTACGGTTCCTGTTCTCTTTGTCTTACGAACGGCTCGTTACAAACATTTTTTGATATACCTCATATCTTAGGAATTATTTATATAAAAATGAAAAAGTTAATTTTTTTCAATAAACTGTTTTAATCCTTAAATCTTGAGATAAGCCGATATAAAATAATATGTGTCTCTTATTTTTTGATGCTCTACAACATAGCCAAAGCGCATCAAAGTCGGTGAGGGACAGTTCTGTCATGTCCCTTGTCAGTCAAAATGATAGTAGGTAAAGTGAACGTATAAACATACGTTTATTTATTATATTATATTTCTAACATTTAAGAAAATATAATAAACTTTTTATATATTCATATTATATACAATAATTAATTTTTATATAACCTTATATCCTTATACCCACTATAATGATGTTACCAGCTCTCTAAGAATTAATAATTATAATTTTTACTCGCGTGCTATTTAAAAATGTACAATATGAATGTTTGTGAGTATTAAAAACATATTTCCCACACAGCATATCTTTCAAAATGCTTTTCGAAAGATAACTTGAAAATTATATTGAAATATAACATTAAAATAATTCAGGAATATTTGTGAAACATTTCATAAAAATCTTTTTCACTTAAATATTTCAGAAATCGTTTATAATGATCGTTGATTTATATATTTATATAAATATAATTAATTTAATTAAATTTTATATGGTTAGATGGATTTCTCTTCTTTTTTTAATTGTATTGTTTATAATTACTCAAAGTTTATAGTATTTTATGACTTTATATATTTAATAACAGTTAATAAAAAAAATTTTGCTATACAAATTTAAAGATATCGAAATGGAATGTGTGGAATTTTGTAGACTTCACCTCATTAGCTAAGGGTTAAATTAACACATACAATAAAATTACAAAAAATATAATTTTTATTAAAATAAAATGATTTTATTAAATTATATTATCAAAAAATTATATTACTGTGTAAATTACAACACATATAGAAAAAATGTAAAACGTTTATATCAATCGAAAATCGTGGTATCTAAAGCAACAGACTCATAATCCAAAGGTGCCTCCAGGATCCAAGTTCGAGTTCTACCAGAGAGAATTAGGCAGTGAGAATTTTTAAATATGATGTAACATTGAAATCAAGTAATGTAAAATTTTCTGTAAAATCTGTGACATTTACGAATAGTTTGTAAATATAAAAATACGAATAGTTTATGTATATAGAAAAAAAATATCTGAAATATTTCCCATTTATTTTTTAAACATTTAAGATAGTACATCATAGCGGACATTTTATATATCTGAAAGATACCTAAAACATGTCTGAAATATGCAATTATTGAAATATATTGGCAATAGATTAACATTTATTTTGAGATCAACATTCATTTTATAATGGGAAATATTGGCCAATGTACTTCCATTGTAAATCCAATATTATGTAAATATTTGACATACAATATTAGTAATATATTTCTAATTCTAATGTTTCTAATCCAAAACTGGCTGAATATTGGGGAATATTGGCCAATGTATTCCCAAAATAATAATAATGTTTAGCTAATGAATTTTGCTACTAGGACTGGGTCTCCATGTATCTTTCAGCCTATTGCTCATCAAAGCATGATATTATGAAACATATCCTGGCTTTATTTTGCTCGAAATCTTAAGATGTCTCTGGATTTTCTGCAAAAAATTTCTCCTGATGAGGAAGAACTTTTGTTTTACATTCCCAAATTAAAGAAAAGGTTAAATTCGATACACAGGATACCGATTCATTAAAATCTTACGATAAGAAAGCAAGAGACATTGTCTTAACGGTCGAGCAGAAGATCTGATCCGCGTCATGTTAGAGGTTCCCAAATTTCGAAATAGCTGGAAAGATATATACCCTTACGAAATTATTATATTACCCTTATGAAAAAAACACTCAATATTTGGTGTAAAAATACCCTCGAAAGAACCCTCAAATGTTTAGTGTAAATTCGGGTCGTCAATTGACGGACACCGAAATGAAAGTTAACTTTAAACAAAAACCTCAAATAAGTGTAACCCTAAACGAAAAAGTATATCTTGCAGAGACGATTGCAACTAGTCAATTTATGTTGATTTTAAATAAAATTTGGATTTTTTATGTGATTTCTCACTATTTTCACACCTGAAAATTTACTCAGTACTGGTCGGACGCGAACTCGAGACCTCACATACCTCCAGGTTCCTAGTCTATCACCTTGGCTACTGCGCTATTTCTTCAACTGATACTAAGTGTTTTTTATTATCCCCATATGCAGCCAAAGTATTAATTATAACTTTCTTATATTATTTAGTATAATCATAATAAACTATTTATAGTTCAAATATTTCATATAATAAAAGAGAAGTCAGAGATATATGCATAAAATATTTATGTAAAATATGTTTACCTAGGTGATACAAAATACTACAATTTAAAAAACATTTGAAGAAACATTTTTAAAACGTTAAAAATAATGGGATAAGTTCTCTTTTTTTCATTAAAAAAATGTTATTTTAACGTTTTTTTGACGTTAGGAAAAATGTTTTGATTTTTAATATTTAATAAACATTTAACATTTAGAAAAACGTTTTTAAATGTTAAAATAAATCTTTATTAAATATTAAAAAACAAAACAATCTTCCAAATGTTAAAAAACATTATTTTAATGAAAAAAGAGAACATATCCCATTATTTTCAATGTTTTAAAAATATCTTTAAATTTTTTATTTTAAAAATATTTTTTAAAATATTGTTTGCTCATTGGGTAACAAAAATAACTAGTAAATAAATAAAAAAATATTATATTATATACGTAATATTTTTTAAATATTGCTAAAGTAATATTTCAAATTAATGTCACTGCAATGTCTCCGCAACATTGCACTGCAATATGCAATTTTGCAATGCTGTAGCAATATTGCTGCAAACTTTTGTGCTGTATAGGGTAGTAATACCGAAAATGATAGTATAAATGAAAGACAGAATATATATGTATTATTTCAATATATTTTTAAAAAACATTTTTCTAGTTATTCATTAATATGTTATTTCATCAATTATGTAAAAAAAAATACGTTATTATTTTCCCAGATAGCACAGAAAATTCGAAAAAAATTCAGTCGAATATTATCAATTCTGAATTCATTTTTAGATGCAAAAAGTTTCACTGAATTGAAATTTGAAGAATTCCTTTTGCATCTAAAAATGAATTCAGAATTGTAACACATGACTAAATTATTTTTTAATTCTTTTTTAATTCTCTGTGCTATATGGGTTAATATTTGTGCACAGCATATACGGCTCATATGTACTAAATTTAACTTATATACATTTTTTTAATACAAATGATTTTCATATCTCTGATGAAAAATTTTTTTGAAAATATGAAATTTGCTGAAAAGATAATGAAATGTGCTAAAATTTTACTGAAAAACTCAATTGACCCACCTTCATTATGATTTCAGCAATATTCATTGAAAATCTGCAAAATTTTAGTCATTTTCAGTAAGTTTCAATAAAATTCAGTAGAAAATCATTAAAATTTAAAATCAAGAAAAATATTCAGCACCCATACAGCACAATAATGTTGAATCAATGTTGAGAAAATATTGAATTACAACAATGTCAATATTGCAGTAACATTGAGAAACATTGAATTAACGTTACACTAACTATAATGTAAGAAAACAAGATGAAGCATTCCCAAAGATGCGCAGTGGTTGACCAATCAGAGATTGTTCCAAATTGCTACAGATTAGGTTTTATGTAAGTACCCGAGCAAAAATATATCTAGTAGAGCAGATTTCAAGACTAGTAGCTAGATAGTAATGACTAGATAAATTTTCTAGCCAGTCACTAGCTCATGACTGGCTAAATATTCTTACTCATTCTTTTGAATGTCAGGACTGCCACCGATGTGAACTTGGCGCCCAACTTAAAAAAAATAAAAAAATTTTTATACTATGGGTTTGTACCTCGTTTGTACCCGTTTGTACCACATTTTGTTTCGTTTGTACCTAAAGGGTTAAAATGTTATGGAGGTTCAAAAAAATCGTCAGCGCCCAACATTAAGATATCTAAAAACGGCCAACGCCATTCGAAAGAGCATCGTTTGAACCCGTTTGTACCACTTTTGTTTTCGTTTGTACCTCAAAGGGTCCGGAAATACAGCGTTTTTCAATTTTGACATACTCTATATAGCGAACTCCGCTATTTTTAGAGATATCGAAAAGCAGCCAACGGCAATCGAAAGAGAATCGTTTGTACCCGTTTGTACCA
>NW_022639518.1:1241298-1244098 GCF_010583005.1 Odontomachus brunneus | reverse complement strand
TGCGAAAGTCAATCATAATCCAGGTGAAATATTCTTGAAAATAAAAGGAAAATGCTCAGAATGTGGTGCGCTTTTTAATGCTTACAGTATGCATGGGCCAAATGATACAGATACGAATATAGAAATACACGTTTCTACTTATGACACAAGAGATATCGTACATAAGAAAAAGCGACAATTACGAAAACCCGAAAGAAGCCATGTAGTTAAAGATCTAGGTGCGATGTCTGCATATGGCTGGCGGAGAGAAAGAGCAAACCAAATAATGAAATTTGGCGATATAGAGCCAGCCCATTTATATAGTGAAGCTGTGTTACGCAAGGCAAAACAACTAGATCACGATAAAAAGTTAGGTCTTGGTAAAGTGTCTGATCCTATTGCGTCAATTTTACAATTGAAATATAAGTTGGAATTTGCAGGAATTATACGCGAAATTGCTATAGATAAATTTTATGTTATTTATTTCAGTCCCGAACAATTATTTCTATATAAACAATTCCATCGGCAAGCAGAGAAAACTGGTATGTTAAGCATAGATGCGACAGGATCGTTAATAAAAAATATTAAAAAACCCGATGAATGTACGGATTTCGTGTTTTTATATCAAGCAGTTGTTCCTTATAAGGCAAAAATTTTACCCGTTCTGCAAATGATTTCAACAAAACACGATACGAATATTTTGACATATTGGTTGCGAGAATGGCTGCGAGCAGGTGCACCCCATCCCAAAGAGGTCGTAACTGATTATTCCTTTGCTCTCTTAAATGCCGTAGCTCTCGCGTTTAACAATTGCGATCTCAGCGGGTACGTCGAAAATTGCATGAAAATATTACTAAATAACGATCGCATAAATATACCCAAATGTATTCTTAGAATCGACATTGCTCATTTAATTAAACTTGTTTGCCGATGGAAATGTTTCAAAGACAAGCATAGTCGAGTCAAGGACTTTTTTGTTAGATGCATTGGTATTTTAAGTAAAATCACAACTCTTGAAAGTTTCAAACAGATTTGTGTTGATATCTTGACAGTTGCTTTTTCCGAAACAGAGGATCTTTCCATTAATAGTGATAAATTTACTTGTTTCAATGCACAGCAACGGTTATTAAATATTATAAAAACTGAAGAATTACAATATGAAAACAACATAGATGAATACCTAGATGATGCTTTCGAGCATGAATTTGCTGGTAATTACATAAATGATTTCATTCGTGATATGGAATTAAATAGTACAAGATCTATAACATCCGGAGACAGGCCGAACCCATATTATTGTCCTAACTTCGCTGTAAACTTACTCAGAATCTGTAAGGAGCTTCCATTATGGACAGCGGTAATGGCGTTCAATGGAATAAGCATTGCATCGTCAGCTAGAAGCGAGGAATATTTTAACGAAGTAAAAAATTTAGTTTTTAAAGGCACCACAAATATACGCGCAGATAAATTCTTAATATCGCACATTAGATCGCTTGCAGGTACTACGAAACTTTTAAATGCTGATACAACAACGTCCAATACAACCGACGAATTTTCAAATAATACAATAAACTGGAATAAAGTAAACACGAATAAAAACAAAGTTGATATGTGTCAAAAAGATGAAGTTTATATGTCTAAAGAAGACGAAGTTTATATATCTCAAGAAGATAAAATTCATGACAATTATAATAAAGATGACAATATGGAGGTGTGTGTATCAATAGTACATGACTCACCAAACAAAGAACATATAATAGAACAAACACAGACACCTTTTCTAAATGAAGTTGAGACATGGAAGGGTAAAAAAGAGAAAGATTTAAAACGTGGTAAATATTTGAGAGTATGTCCTGATGTAGATAGCATTCACAATAAGCCTCGTGTAACACCAAAAATTGCTTTATTGCTGAACGGCAATTTGTTATGCCCACAAAAGATTTCGGGCCAATATTTAATGTTCAAAAATACATGTGCATTCGATAGCATTGTACAATCGTTATTAGTAGCTTATCGCGATTGGATCACGTATTATAACTATATTAATAACACCTCAAGTGATATGTCAGATTTTATTAAATTAATATCTACATCTGGTACATCACAAAAAATATACAAAGAAAGAGGCTTAATATTATATAAAATTTTTCCCTTAAAAGGTGGGTCGATTCAATGTGAATGTAACATAAGTGGACTAATAGAAAACCATGTAATGGAAAATTTATTCTCTTATAAAATGTCGCAAGAATGTTCTATGTGTAAATGGATGGGCTACGAAACTAATAAAGTTTTACAAATAAATCCTAAATCAATATACGAATATGGTATGTCCGGATTGCAAATAAGTATTAATCAAAAGATCCAAGAAATAAATAATAAATGTCAAAGATGCGCTAACGAAAATTTAAATACAAATTTTACATCAGGGACACATCTTTTCATAGACATTGAATGCCTGCAATGGAGTAAACTTGCTGAAAGGCTCGGATACACTCATTGGTCCGGTATGTTTACACTTTCTGAGATACCATCGGATATACAATTTTGCCATTCCGCATATAAATTAGTCGCAGCAATATATTGGTGGAATATATTGGTGGAATATATTGGTGGTACCAATGAAAATGACACTGGACACTACATCGCACATTGCCGTCGAATAACGGGAAATTGGGAGGTATACGACGACATAAATCAAAATAAAACGTCATTAAGAGCAACAGCCAGAATGCTTTTGCAGAAGAAGAAAATATCTCTCTTAATGTACATAAAAGAATAAAAGTATATTATTTTTTTTCGTGCGGACATATATTTTATTTTT
>NW_022639518.1:1230994-1240846 GCF_010583005.1 Odontomachus brunneus | reverse complement strand
GAGTTCGCTATATAGAGTATGTCAAAATTGAAAAACGCTGTATTTCCGAACCCTTTGAGGTACAAACGAAAACAAAAGTGGTACAAACGAGTACAAACAATGCTCTTTCGAATGGCGTTGGCCGTTTTTAGATATCTTAATGTTGGGCGCTGACGATTTTTTTGAAACTCCATAACATTTTAACCCTTTAGGTACAAACGAAACAAAATGTGGTACAAACGGGTACAAACGAGGTACAAACCCATAGTATAAAAATTTTTTTATTTTTTTTAAGTTGGGCGCCAAGTTCACATCGGTAGGACTGCCTAGTAACTATACCAATTATATAGATAGTGGCTAAATGAAAAAGATTACACAGTAAGAAGATAGAAAATCATCGGTAAATCCCATAGATATAATATATCTAAACCGAGTGTTTGCCTTTATTTGAGGAGTGGGGATAAGAGTACGTAGAAAAGAATGTATTGCGTTTTGAGACCCTGCGTTCTCTCTCATTCGCTCATGTGTATAAGCGTATGCGTAAGAAAGATTACAGAGATGTGTAAATGAGAGAGAACGCAGGGTCTCAAAACGCAATGCATCCTTTTCTACGTGCCTCTTACCCCCACTCCTCAACTCTCGGTCTAGATATATTATGTCTATGGTAAATCCTGAATAGAAATTGGATATCAGAACTGTCTAATAACTATACCAATTATATAGACAGTGGTTAGACGAATAAGATTACACAGTAACGAGATAGAAAATCACCGGTATATTCTGAATAGAGATTGCACATCAGAACTGTCTAGTAGCTATCATTTACATAGACAATACTTAGACGAAAAAGATTACACAATAACGAGATAGAAAATCATCGATAAATCCTGAATAGAAATTGGATATCAGAACTGTCTATCTACTAGATAGTAAATTTGTGTATAGATAATGATGATATAAAACACAAATTTACTATTTAGTGGATAGACATCTAATTTCTATTCAGGATTTACCGAATCTTCCATCTCGTCATTGTGTAATTTTTTTCGTCTAGCCATTAAAACGGCGTTGAGTAAATCATATGTAGCTAATATAAAACGTTCACTACCGAGTATAGTAGTGGTCTAGCAGGTAAAGTGCCAGACTCAAGAGCCAGAGGTATCAGGTTTAAGTCCCGATGATAAAGTGAATTTTTCTAAAAAATAGAAATAATACGTAATGAAGAAGAATTACAAGAAACCAAACTCCATAAAGAGGGGATCTCCTAAAGAGAGAGAGAGAGATAAAAACTCTAATTTAAAAAAACCTACCTAGCCACTAGGCTAGCCATCACCTACCTATCCATGATATAAAAATTCTGAGATAAGAAAACTCTCTAAAAATTATTAGGTACTCCTGATATAGAGAAAAAGGGAAATCATCGAAGAGAAATAATTTTTTCGTTTTTGCTATTTACTCACTGTCTAGTGCAGGCTAGATAGTTACAAGTTATTTTGTATCTAGCTACTAGCTAATTTTTCTAGTACAGCCATTAGGAGAAGTGAGCATTACATTCATAGCTAGTAGCTAGCAAGTACTACTAGCTAGTAGCGATGTAAGACCCATCTTTTCTGTGTCATTACTAGACAATCACTAGATTCAATTTTTGCTCGGGTATGGTAAGGTTGTTTCCATATATTAGAAGTGTTTTTTTTTAGTTTTTTACAACATTTCATTGGCTGTTACATCTTCGATCGCCATTATGCGTAATGCTACACTTTGTTTTCTTACATCATGGCACCAACCTTGTTATAATGTAAAAATGTCCGCTTAAAGATTTTCCGCGTAGCTTTCATAAAAAAAACTAATTCCTAATTTTGTCATGTCTCATAACTGCTGGGAACCGAAGATTGACAAACGCACTTCAAAACTTTCGCGACTTTTCCTCCCACGATAATTTCGAATCCAAAACGGTATACACCGGTCACCTATCCATGTCCTGATTGAGTAAAAAGTGTTGCTTCCTGACGATCAAGCGGCACGTGGTGATTCTAACAATGTTCTTACAATTTATGCTTATATAATGTGTAAAAAACGAAAAAAATAATTTTTTCGTTTTTTCTACGTTCCTGAATTTTTTTTTCATACTCGGTATTAATCTTTTATTAAAATAACCTATGAAATCTTTTAAGTTAATATTTGAAAACTATTTTGGAACTTTTTTAAGTGAAAAAATCAATAGCTTCCACGCAACAAGCATTTCAGTGATTGGGACTCAAATGGCCTAGCTATAATATGGCTGTGGTGAAATGTGCCAACTAATGTTTAATAATAATTAATTTTATTATTATTATATTGGGAGTACAAATAAGTCCGCGCCGTTTTTTATAAAAAATTGGGCATTTATTGTGAAAGAACGGTACCTTATGTTTTATTCAAAGTATTGTCCATCGCTAGCCACTACTTTTTCCCATCTTTCTGGCAGCATACGGATACCATGTCGGAAGAACGCTTCATCTTTTGAGGCTACCCACGATCAATCCAATTTTTTGTATTTTCATATGATATGAAGTGCTGCTCAGACAGGCCGTGCGTCATTGATTGAAACAAGTGATAGTCAGAGGGAGCATGTATGGTGAATACGGCGGGTGGGGTAAAACTTCCCAATTGAGTGTTTCCAAGTAGGTTTTGACCGGCGCCGCAACATGTGGACGAGCATTATCATGCAGGAGAATAATTTTGTCGTCTAGAGTGATAGTGGGCGCGTTTTTCCTTGAGTGCTCGGCTCAATCTCATCAATTGTGTTCGGTAGAGAGCCCCCGTAATGGTTTCGTTCGGTTTGAGCAACTCATAATACACAACACCAAGCTGATCCCACCAAATACACAACATGAGTTTTTTTCCATGAATATTCGGCTTGGCTGTCGATGTCGAAGTTTGGCCACGTGATCCCCATGATTTCCTCTTCTTTGGGTTATCGTAGTGGATCCATTTTTCATCACTAGTGACTATATGATGCAAAAAACCCTTTTGTTTATGCCTGGCAAGCAGCATTTCACATGTGCAAAATCGGCGTTCAACGTTTCTCGGCTTCAGTTCATATGGAACCCAATTTCCTTGCTTTTGAATCATTCCCAACGATTTTAAACGATGTGAAATTGCTTGTTGAGTCACTCCTAATGTAAGTGAAAGTTCTTCTTGCGTTTAGCACGAATCTTCCTCTAATAATGCTTCCAATTCCGCGTCTTCGTATACTTTCGGCCTTCCGCTACGTTCTTTGCCTTCAACGTCAAACTCACCGTTCTTGGACTTTTGAAACCACTCACGACAACTTCTCTCACTTAAAGCAGCCTCACCATATGCTTCTACAAGCAATCGATGCGCCTCAGCTGCAGATTTCTTCAAATTAAAGAAGTAAATCAAAAGTTCCCGCAAATGACGCTTATTCGGCTCAAAACTCGACATTTTCGCACGAAAAAAATTATGTGATGCTGATACAAAATCGCTAATATTTCAAATTTATATTATTGCCAGATGTCCAACCTTACGATATAACGTTTTACATCTGACAATTTCAATCATAACTTACTGGTGGAGCCATCTTTTGTTCAAACGGCGGAGACTTATTTGTACTCCCAATATAATAAAATATTTTTTATTAATATTATCAATAATATAATTTTCAATGCTCCTCAAATATTGTTGCAACATTGCAAAATATTGTAGTTTTTGTTTAATATATATCCAACATTGCATCTATATCTTGTAATCTATATATGCTGAAAAATCAACATAAATTTCATGTAGAAAAAAAAATCCCAACCAGCAAAATAATATCAAAAAAACATTTTTAAAAATATATAAAAAACATTTACAAAACATTTTTAAAAACGTTAAAAACAATGGATTAAGTTCACTCTTTTTTAATTAAAAAAGTTTTTTAAAATGTTTCGGAAAAAACGTTTTTAAAATATTTTAAAATATTTAATAAACGTTTTTTAAATATTTATTAAACGTTTACGTGAATATTTATAAATATTATAAAAATATTTAAAAAAATATAAATATTTATCTATTTTTTTGAATTTTTCTTAAATTTTCCACTTTATTGTTTCACACGTTACTTAATTCAATTTAAATTGTACTTCGAAAATTTGCTTACCACGCTAGAACTCAAAACCTGAGACCTTTGCGCTTTTTGAGTCGTTCACCTTGCCCACTGCGCCACTGTCACTTTCACCGAGAGACACTTTATATTGTATATATATGGTATATCCACGTACGACACAAATGATTTATTAAAAAGAAAAGATTAGATCTTTTTTTAAATGTAAAAAGTATGTTTGAAAAATAAATATTAAATCAATACTAAAGAAATATTTATTTAAATATTATTTTAAACATTTTATTTAATGTCAAATAAACGTTAAATGAATGTTATATAAATATTTTTCTTAAATCTTTATTTTAAATATTTAATAGATGTTATATAAACGTTTAATAAATATTAAATAAATATTATTTTTACAATAAGCTGTACAATGTAATATCAATGAAAAATAAATATTTAAAAAATGTTTAAAAAACATTGTCTGCTGATTGAGTAGTAATTGTCATAGAAAATAAATTTTTGTACAAAAAATAATATTTAATAACTTTATAAACATATTCCTCTAATAATGAATTATCTTTCATAGTTTTTCTATAGTAATAATAAAGCAATTTATGTACTTATATACATCAGCTCATCAAGTGTCACTTATAATACTTGTATTACCGTTATTGGAATTTGTAGTTTCACTTCTGACATTACTGGTATCACTAATAGTATCACTGCTAATACTAGTAGTGTTACTATCAGCACTAACAGTGTTACAATTAGTATTATTAATTTCACTACTAGAGTCATTAACAATGCTACTATTAACATTAATAGTGTCAGCACTAATAGTGTAACTAACAGTGTCATTATTAGCACTAATAGTGTCACTATTAGCACTAATAGTGACACTACTAGCACTGCTAGTGAAACTATTAGTGACACTATTACCACTAATAGTATTTTTTTGTAAGAGTATGGCAACTATAATAATAACCTTTCAGATTTTATAAATATTATGCATAAGTAAATATTATGCGTAAATTTGTAGAAACTTTAAAAAACTTAGACATAATTAAACAGTAAATTTTTGTTCATGTGACTTATTTAAAATTCTGTACCATGTGATATCTCCCTTTCTGTTATATACAGTTTTTTAGAAAACCATATGCGACAGCATATCCTATCTAACAGCACGCAATTAAACAGTATACACTTTTCACCAATACTTAAGACATTTGTTGGTAATGTCCTAAAAAATATCTTAAATAAAACATAAGATATCTTTTAGATAAGTATGTGTTATATAATAACGTTATTGTGTTATTGTATACTATGTTCAATATGTGTTTGCTACACATTTATGAGTTCATATGATATAGATATTGAGATATTTTTCTGGTACAAATGCTGAAAAGAAATCTTAACTTCAATCATTTGGATAAACAAATCCATAATCTAAATCAACTGCAGTATAATAAAAGATAATGAATAAAACATATTCTCCCTTTTTAATAGTTAGTTTTAGAAAAATATTTTCAAACACATACATAAGCATTTAACAGTAATACATCTTTAATACGTTCCAAATAGAATACCAATAGAAGACCTGATAAAAACACCTTCATAGTATTTTCATAGTATTTTTATAATATTATGAAATACTTCTCTCTCTTTTTTAAATTTTATATTTTTTATATATTTTTATGATAACATACCCTAGTAAAAAAAAGTTTATAGAAAACGATAAAATAATTATTTTCTATCGTTTTGAATATGGATTTTGGTTCGTGAATTAATACAAAATATGAATAGTATTCTATCATATACAATAAAATACAATAGATATCCAGGTAGCAAGGTAACGTCTAAAGACCTGAGTAGTAATAGAATTTCTATTGTTAGTTTCCTATAGAATACAAAATCGTATATAACCGATAAAATACGATAGGATTTATATCTGAACTTGCGAGCGAGAACGATACAACTTAAAGAAAACGATTCAAATTGATAGCACTATCAATTTGAATCGTTTTCTTTAAGTTGTATCGTTCTCTCTCGCAAGTACAGATATAAATCCTATCGTATTTTATCGTATTTTCTGGTCATACATGATTTTGTATTCTATAGGAAACTACCCGGGAAAAAAGTTTATATATGAATTTTGTCCATATATGGTTATATATGATCATATATAATTATATATGTCGACATTGAAAAGAATACTATTATGAAGATACAATTGAAGTAAATGCTTATGATAGTCCATGATATCGATGTATAATCGAATTAAATTATGTTTTCTTTTTTTCATTTGACAATTTTCGTTTTATATATGAACATATATAATTAGATATGATCATATATAAGGTCACATATATAGACAAAACTCATATATAATTATATATAATCATATATATTTATATAAAATTTATATAATCTTTTTTTTTCGGGTAACAATAGAAATTCTATCACTATCAATTGTATTCTATTGTATACGATAGAATACAATTCACATTTGTGAATTCACGAACTAAAATCCATATTCAAAACAATAGAGAACGATAGAACAATAGGATTTTATTCTATCTTTCTCTATAAACTTTTTTTACCAGGGTAATGTGATATGGATCACATCAATATTATAATTTCTTATTCAACAATGTAAGTGTTGTTATAACTTGTGTTAAACTGTACTTACATTATTTACTACAAAACCATGACGTTGATGTAATATACTGTCAGTTGATTTTTACTAAGTTTATATAATATTAGGTGAAAAAATTGGGTAAAACTGAAGACCCCTCCTCCTCACCGATTTGGTTGAAACTTAACAACATTATGTAATTAGATGTGTAGAAAAGGAATATAAAAGTAAAAAAGTCGCTCGTAAATCATAATAAAATTATGATGCGGTAAAAACCTGCGGACAGGTTTTGAGATTATACAATCTGTCATATCAACGACGTATAGATATATGAACAAACCTTCATATTCATTTTCTACGTATCTAATTAGATAATATTATTAAGTTTCAATCAAATCAGTGAGGAGGAGTCCTTCAGTTTTACCATATATTTGAATATACATATCTAGATAGCACAGAGAATTCTAAAAGAATTCAGTCATATGTAACCAATTCTGAGTTCATTTTTAGATACAAAAAGAATTCTTTTCACTGAACTAAACTCTGAAGAATTCTTTTTACATCTGAAAATGAACTCAGAATTGGTGACATACTACTAAATTCTTTCTGAATTCTTTTTGAATTCTCTGTACTATCTGGGTAACACAACATTATTGAAACATTAGTATTCAAATATTTGCAAACGATGAACTGGGGGCTCCAGAGGGCAAAGCTCTCGGTCAAGGGGGGTTCGGGGGGGGCAAAATCCCTCCCGGTTTGATAAAAAAAATATTCTAAAAAAAAAGAAAATATATCTCACATAGTGTTAAACGTGTGTTGTTTTTGCATGCGATTCATATGTCCTACCTTGCATATGATTAACAAAAATAACATTCTAAATAAAAATAAAAATGCAAAAACAACATATGCTTAACATACCATGCGTTATATTTTTACTTTTTTTTAGAATGTTATTTTTATCAAACCGGGAGGACTTTCAGTTCCCCCGAACCCACCCTGACTGGGGGCTTCGCTCCCTGGACCCGCATGTGGCCACGGGTCTTATACATGTCGCTGTTGACGTTGGTTTGACAGTTTTCCTAACCTTAAAAGTGATCAAATTTATCAATTAATATCTCGCTTCACTGTGAAGAGCGACGATTTTGGCTTTTAGATTCGATTTCTACGTGTTAAAATATATTATCCTATCAAATTTTACTGAAATCGGTGAAGTTCCCTCTTTCCTTCATAATTACCTTTTTTTTTATTTCAAAGATTAATTAATATTTCTTTATATTCTTACTGAATATTTCTAATTTGGCGTAATTTTATGTTACTGCGCATGCTGATATACTTCAACACTGTCGACATGACAGATTCTATAACCTCAAAAACTATCATCTTTTATTGCATCATAACTTTATTACGATTGATGAGCGACATTTTTTACTTTTATATTCCTTCTAATTACATAATATTACACATTTGATTACATAATATTATTAAGTTTCAACCAAATCGGTGAGGACGAGGGATCCCTTTCAGTTATATAAAAATTGTATAGTTATAATAACAAATAAAAGTTTTACCTAAAAATAGTGTACTCTACAAAGTATGTCTCTTCGTTCCTTCCTTCCTTCCTTCAATATTTGGCTAGAGTAATGTCTCTTCGTTAATAGTAACAACAACAGAGTATACTCAACTAAAAATATTCAAAAACAACGAGAAAGCCCGATATTAGGCTGATATTTCACGTATCGTACGACAAGCTTTTTGGATACGTTCATTGGTTGACGAACAGAAAACCTAGAAATACTCTATTCGCCAACCAATAAACGTATCTGAAAAGCCTGTCGTACGACACATGAAATAGCACCCTTAAGCTTGATCTATAATGTGTATTTGCTTCCTGTTAATTTTTTGTTTATCTCTTTCTGACTCAAGCATTAAACCATAAACTAAAAAAAGACAGAAAACAAGAAACAAGAAGCAAAGAACACATTGTAGATCAGGCTTTAAACTGGGGGCACATAGAAAAACATAAGCAGTAATGGCTCCTGCACACAAGACGCGGTAATGCTTGCGCGCGGCGAAAGTCCGCGCGACAGCTAATCAATATGTTATTTTTCCGTAAGAGCTAGAAGGTTATTACGGAAAGCAGCATATTGATTGGCTGTCGCGCGAACTTCTGCCGCGCGGCAGGTATTAGGGCCGTGGCACACAGAAAAACTTAAGCTGTAAAGCCCATTCTACAATTGCGAGAACGTGGTTGTAAGTGGTTGTAAGTGATTACGATAACCTCTCAGAGTAAAGCAATCAGTAAATAAAACATTCGGATTGGTTGACTCTTACATTCATGACTATGCTTACGCAATTGTAGAATGGGCTTAAGACGTAAGCAGTAAGCAAATTGACCAATCACAGTCATTCATTCTTCTTACGGTCCAAGAATCAACGACTGTAATTGGTCTTCAGCCCATTCTACAATTGCGTGAACGTGATTGTAAGTGGCTGTATGTGATTACGACAACCAATCAGAATAAAGCAATCAGTAAATAAGACATTCGGATTGGTTGACTCTTACGATCACGATTACGCTTACGCAATTGTAAAATGGGCTTTACTGCTTATGTTTTCCTATGTGCCATTAGCTTTAGGGCCTTCACAGACAAATCAAGCGACACGGTAGTGTCGCGAGCCAAGTGCAAGCGCGAAGCATTGGCGGCCTACCGTGTTATATTACGCGACGACTTTAGTTGAATGTAGGTTACATCGTCATTTCGGCTATAACGGCTGAATTGACGAAGTTCTGGAGAGACTTAATCGATTCCTTGGGTTTACATTACTTAATAAAACTGTTTTTACTTTTTCTCTACGTGCTCCAGAAGCTGAGCTATTTTAGCTCAAAGTCTGAATTCGTGAATTTACGCGTAAGAAACGTCTCCTCACCACAGAAATGTGCATTGACATATCTTCTCCGTTAGATGGCGGCATGCTGAGAGTGTTACGATTACCGATTTATTTACCGACTTGTAACTGTCATCGCGGCGGAGTCGAATGACAGTTCACGTGTACGAGAATGGGGTTATAACAAGGTTATATTTTTAATGTATAATAGTCTTAAAAGTTTCAAAGTGTGTTTACCGTGATAATTTTGAAGAAAAACTAT
>NW_022639518.1:1226551-1228954 GCF_010583005.1 Odontomachus brunneus | reverse complement strand
CACGCCAAGGACTTTTTGTGTAAGTTATAAATAATAATTTTTTTTAATATTATTGTATTTCTCTAATTATCTTATTTTTTATTTAATAATATATTACTAATTTTATAAAATTAAAAAATGATTAATCATTCGCACTTGACGAATGTACCCTCTTGATATCATTTCTTTTGTAAAGAGTATATAAAACTGTTTTGTATTTTTCAATAGAGTATTTACGAAAGTACAATTGATCTGAATAAGATTGTTTTAATAATATTTTTCCAAATATCTTTTGGCTGAGCTTTTGTTGTAATTTATTTATAACGATTTTTTTTGTAAAGTTTATTTATAACGGTTTTTTTGTAAAATTAATTTATGTTTTTTTTGTGATTTAATGCTAACACGCGTGCACTTGGCTTCTTTTTTTACTTTTTTTGTGAAAAAGTATTGACATAACAGTAACGTAAGACGTACCGTAAGAATTAACTAATTACGATCGAGTATTCATCAAAATGGCGACCTTACGGTTCAACGATTCTCAACATGATTGGTCAATTTTTACGGTACGTCTTACGTTACTGTTATATCAATTTGTGTGTGAAGATCTTTACTGCGTCCTGCGTGCAGGAGCCATAAGACGTAAGCAGTAAGCAAATTGACCAATCACAGTCATCGATTCTTCTTACGATCCAAGAATCAATGACTGTGCTTGGTCAGGGCCGTGGCACGCATAAAAACTTAAGCAATAAGACATAAGCAGTAAGCAAATTGACCAATCACAGTCGTTGATTCTTGGACCGTAAGAAGAATCAATGATTGCGATTGGTCAATTTGCTTACTGCTTAAGTTTTTTTGTGTGCTACTAGCCTCAAGCGTCTTCTACAATGGCAGTAGGAGTAGTAGTAAGAAATAAGCAGTAAGCAAATTGACCAATTCCATTCTCATGTTTCAAAAATAATCGATTGTGATTAGTCTATTTACTTACTGCTTATTTCTTACTACAACTCCTACTGCCATTGTAGAAGAAGCTTCAATTTGCTTACTGCTTACGTCTTACTGTTTAAGTTTTTTTGTGTGCCATGGCCTTTAGATTTGTTTTTCTCAGCTACACAGATGCAATAAGTAAGGGCCGTGGCACACAGAAAAACTTATGGCTCCTGCACACAGGACGCGATAATGCTTGCCGCGCGGCGGGAGTTCGCGCGACAGCCAATCAATATGCTGCTTTCCGTAATAACCTTCTAACTCTTACGGAAAAATAACATATTGATTGGCTGTCCCGATTGACTTCCACCGCGCGGCAAGCATTACCACGTCCTGCGTGCAGGAGCCATTAAGCAGTATGATGTAAAAAAATTGACCAATCACAGTCGTTGATTCTTCTTACGGTCCAAGGATCAACGACTGTGATTGGCTGATTAGCTTAC
This sequence comes from Odontomachus brunneus, assembly GCF_010583005.1. NCBI lineage: Eukaryota > Metazoa > Arthropoda > Insecta > Hymenoptera > Formicidae > Odontomachus > Odontomachus brunneus. Next base: position 1,227,548 of record NW_022639518.1, on the reverse strand, counting down.
TGCTTACGTCTTACTGCTTAAGTTTTTCTATGTGCCACTAGCTTAATGGCTCTTGCACACAGGACGCGGTAATGCTTGCCGCGCGGCGGAAGTCCACGCGACAGCCAATCAATATGTTGTCTTTCCGTAAAAGCTAGAAGGTTATACGGAAAGCAGCATATTAATTGGCTGTCGCGCGAACTTCCACCGCGCGGCAAGCATTACCGCGTCATGTGTGCAGGAGCTATAAGGTTGCGTGCGGAAACACACATCGGGTGCTTTCCAATTGCTTAACACATCTTGACACATATGTACACAGAAATGCACAAAGTGTAACGTTGTGCACGATTCAATTGAAACAAAGTATGTACTAATGTGTATGTACGTTGGGTAAGTTCAGGATTATTTTTCAACTGTGCTTATATTTCGGTATTTTTTAATAATATATAATAAAATTTAAATATTTAAAAAGATATTATCGCAAATGCCAGTTTTTTTTCAAGCCGCTATGCTTATTAACTTTAATTGTCACTAGAAAACACTAGTTTACACAGCCGACTAGTAGCCCTCGAACTGAGTACGGATGTGTAATGTTGTGTCGACGATTACGACAATTGGAATGCAACTTCTGTCGCGGTGTGCATGAAAGTGTTTAGGGATATTGCAATTGGAAAGCACCCACTGTGTACACACTACTAGACGATAGCTGTTCGGAAACACTCAGTATGGCTCAGAGTGGAGAGAGTCCCGATTGCCGACAGTACAATTGATCACAAATTGTAATGATTGGTTCGATCTGGTAATTCACTAGATAATTCTTATCAACGATTGGTTTATGTGCAATCGTATAGGCAATCGGAACGCTCCCCTCAGGGGTGCGTTCGAAAAAATCACCCGTGTGTATTTTGTCACACTCAGATCGTTCGAAAACCCCTAGTGGGCACACTGACCATGCGACCATGGCCGTTCGAAAACCGTACTCCGTGGACCACTCGTGTGACTTTTCTCCACTCTCTTT